>NW_015176058.1:159990-178084 GCF_001447785.1 Gekko japonicus | reverse complement strand
TGTTGCAATGAAAAATAAAGGGACAGAGAATAGTGTCTAGAAGTTTACCTAAATCACACTGTTCCAGAACCAGCCGGTCAAGTGTGTGTGTGTGTGTGTATCTCTTTGGCTGCAGTCCAAAGAGATCCATAATAGACAGAAAGGATTGTTGCATAGCAAGAAGGGAATTCAAAGTATAAAGGAGTTGATGAGAGGAGAGGTGGCTAGCCTGAAGCATGGTCTTTGTGTTGGTGGTAGAATGTGGCTAGCAAAGACCTTAACACATGCTCTTCGCATTTTATAGTTGAATCTCCAGGTGGGTGGCACCTTGACAAACTGTAATCCCACCTACTTACAAGTCCATCCCAAAGCTTCCCTCATTGGTGCATGTAGAAAGGGACAGGTATTCTATGGGTTGAGCCAATAATTGAAACTCTACACTCTATCTCATGGAACACCATTTGGCCAAGTGTGAAGTCTCGGCTTCCTGTATCCTCTTTGAAGTACAGATGAATCTTGGCTTTCCCAGGCCTACAAGGTACCATCAACAGGAAACAGCAATTCAAATGCAGATCAGGTCCGTGTTCTGCGTGACATCTAGTCTTTTCAGCAATGGAGGAATTTCTCCTTATTGGTTGTTGTCTCTGCTCACAATGGCTAACATGTGCTTCTTCTTCCCATGAGGCTTTGAGCTGAACGTGTGCAAGTTACATTAACATAAAATGCAGGCAAGTGTTCCCTATGTGAAGGCTATCACAGTAGGTGATGCAAACAGCTTCCTTTGGCCCATGGTATACAGATGTGTGCACAGTCCATGTGTTGCGTGTGTAAGCAGATATAAAACCATAAATTAGTCTATTTCTCAACAAAAGCCCTTCACAATCTGAAAATTAGGTTTTGGTGAACATAATAAAAAGAACTAGATGATTCAGTCATTAATCATGGAGGTCCAATTTTCATGTTGCTTTCTGACAGGGAAAGACACCACAAGAGAATAACAGGAATGACCTGTGCTCACTTCATGTTCACGTCTGATGGTTTTCTCTCTCTTGCTCCCTGCCTGCCTCTCTTCTGCTGTCTGTGCGGTATCATGCATCTCGGGGTTGGAAAGTGGAGTCCGAACTGGCCAAGAGCTTTCACTGCAAGTGATAGAACTAGGTTTACACTAAAGCCAGAGCATGGTTTCCCTTGCAGTTGACTCTTGCTACAATATTCACATTTAGATCACTATGCTTTGCTTTGACCACTGGGCTTGCCTTCCTTTCAGGTGAGGAATGCTGCCTGGTCTGAGAACTAATCTATGCATTATTGTCCCATAAACACAAATGTTTTAGGTTTCCTTAATTATGTAACAAAACCTTATTCAGTGCCAACTGCAGGTTTTCAATTCAATACAGACTTCCTTAACTTCAGTTAAATGGTTCCAAATGGTTACAGTTTGGTGTAGTGGTTAAATGCGTGGACTCTAATCTGGGAGAACCAGGTTTGATTCCCCACTCCTCCACTTGCACCTGGCTGGATGACCTTGGGCAAGCCATAATTCTGGCACAGCTGTTCTTGAAAAAAAGCAGTTTCTGTCAGAGTTCTCTCAGCCCCACCTACCTCACAGGGTGTCTGTTGTGGGGAGGGGAAGGGGAAGGATTTTGTAAGCCGCTCTGAGACCAATTTCACAAAAGAGCTGTGCCGTGGTTGCACTTCCCTTTGCCCCGCTTCTATTGGTCAATTTCCCACTTGAAGCCACGCAGCCGCGTTTTGACCCACGGGTTCACCTGATTTTCCCCGTGGTTTCGTGATCCTCAAAAAATAGGATCACGCGGCTTCAAGTGGAAAATTGACCAATAGACGTAGGGCAAATGGAGGTGCGACCGTAGCACAGCTCTTGTGTGAAATCAGTCTGAGACTCCTTTAGGTAGTGAAGGGCGGGGTATAAATCCAATCTCTTCTTCTTCTACATGCATTGCTGTAACTGTATGGGATTTCAGTTGAACCGGTTTTTCATTTTTCACACATCAGTATAACTTCTCACAGAAATCATGTGCTGTCATCATGCATGACAAGTTAGTTTGGAGCTGACCAATCTCAGCTGCAGCAAATGTGATCACCAGTGTTCCAAACTGTAGATGCTGCCAACACTTGTGAGAGAACGAAGCAGCAGAAGGCAATTAAAAGTAATGTCTTTTTGAACCCTGTAGCTTAATGAAATGAGATTGCAGCATAGCTCCTGTTCCCCACAGCTTGAACTGAGCAGGTTGCATTGCCTCTAGCACATGGGAACTGAGGAAAAGGCCAGCAACAAGTGCTGTAGTTTGATCACTGGAGAGAGAGAGAGAGAGAGAGAGAGAGAGAGAGAGAGACGAGGCTGAGGAACAGAAGGGAAGTTGGCAGTAGGAAGAGCAGGAAGAAACTTGGAAGTAGAGAAAAGGACTTTCCCCCACTTCTATAATGAAGCTGGAAAGATTCCTCACAGGCCCACAAGAGACATGATGGTGGGGAGTTACCGAACCTGAAGTTCCTGGTTGCTTCAGAGATTGAGACATAAAGTGGAGCTGCCACTGGTATCATATGAAGTCCCAGTGCCTATGTTTCCAGTGCCTATGTGAATAACACAAACAGTAATTTAAGCATACCAGATATAAGCACTCAGTTCTTTAGGGCCAATCTATATGTCAAATCAGTTAATCCTAAAAGAAATCAACCCTGACTGTTCCCTGGAAGGCCAGATAATGAAACTGAAGCTCAAATACTTTGGCCACCAAATGAGAAGGGAGCACTCACTGGAGAAGACCCTGATGCTGGGAAAGATTGAAGGTCAAAGAAGACGGGGACGGCAAAGGATAAGATGGTTAGACAGTGTCATCGATGCAATGAACATGAAATTGAGCCAACTTCAGAGGATGGTGGAAGACAAGAGGGCCTGGCGGGAGCTGGTCCATGGGGTCGCGAAGAGTCGGACTCGACTGTGCGACTGAACAACAACAACAATATGTTACACTGGTGATTCCATTATATGGAACTCCCAGGTATGTTATCGTATTAAAAGGCATACAGGGCTCTGAATTTGGACTGAGAGCATCACATGGGAGGGATTACAATTTTCCCATGCTATTTTCCCAATCTGAAATAACTCCATGTGTAAGTACATTTAGCCCTACATGATGTATGTTTTTGGCCCATAGTGCAAGCTCTTCCCAGTGTTGTGTGACCACCATTGGGACCACTGAAGCCTTATACCAACAAACTTAAAGCTCACATAGGTGAAATCAATGAGGCTTAAAATTCTGCAAGTTTGGCTCTCATTTTTTAGGACAACACTGCTTCTTCTGTATATTATTAATCAAAAGGGCATATACCCCTTCAGAAGAAAGTTGGAAGGCAGGAATAGGCTTGTTTGTTGCCAAGCAGTTCAGTAGAAAACCATCTGTGCGTTTTCCCCTTATATCCTGGAAGTTATAAGACTAGAGATGCACACACATATGTACATGAATAAAATCAGCACAAGCCAGGACAGCAATTGTCCCACAAAGACACTAAATGGTTTTTGAATGGGAAATATTGCAGAAACTAATAGCACATATTTTGCCGGATAATTACACTGTGATCGTGAATGGGGGATGTGAAGAAATGCATTTTTTTTCTGGGAGGTTTGAAAATGAGCAAAACCTCCCCTGTGATATTAGCAGAGCACCACATTTTTCAGCTCCAGACAACACCAGATAAATTGTAGTTCCGGCAGCCTATCTTTCGTCTTTAGAGTCTTTTACCCATTGTAGAGCATTTTCTCTAGCCAGATGGCATGTACTCCCCTCTGCGGTATTTGGAGGGGAGATATAGAAAGACGCCTATGATAGAGAGGGTTTGTCCATGTGGTGCCAGTGTTGTTAAAATAAACATGTTATGTTCTCCTGCCTGTTCTATCAGGAAATACATGTTAAGTTTATTCTTCTTCGATGCAGAAGGTTCCTGGGCTTCTCTGATTCTGAGTTTTCAAGGAAGCTTCTTATGGGCCTCAATTTGCAGACAACAGTTTCTTATGCAAGAGGTTTTTTTTGCAGCTACCTATAAAATTTGCAGAGATATTCTATGCAGTACACAATTTTTTTAACAATATTTATTTTAAACTGTAAGTATCTATTTTAAATCATTTTATATAGCCCATCTATTTATTTATTGGATTTTTAAAAATAATTTTGGCATACTGTGTATTGCTATTTGTGCTGGTCATTGACTGTATTAATAACCTAACTAACTAAACTTTCTCTGTGCATTTTAACGGGGTCCCCCCCCGGGCAGAGAACAGGCAGTCTAGTTGCTTTCCTGCTTACCTTCATACAAAAGCAAATAGGTCTAGCTAGAGACCATGGGATGGTCAAGCTCCCCCCCTCCCCCTCCTAGGAGGGAATAGAGAGTTTTGGAGGACTTTAGACTAGAAGGGTCCAGGAATAATCTCCAGGAAGAAGCTCCAGAAAACACTTCCCTGACCTGGCCTGACCTGGTCAGTGGGTGGGGGAAAGAGAGGTGATAAAAATTTCTTGCAGCAGGAAGGAGGTCTCTTTTTCTTGGGTGCATGCGGAGTCCATGAGCAGACACAGACTTCCTCTTCACTGACAAGGCAGCCAGTGACCATGTGCTCACCCACAGAGCTACAGCAAGCTACAAAATGATGGAAACTCTTGTAACTCCCTAAGCTTTAGGAGCCTGTCCTATTCTAACATCTGATAGGACATGTATAGAGAGAGGGACAGCATTTTTACCCATTTCTTTTTAATCTCTTGCTTAATCTGGTGCTGTGCTAAAAATATGCTTGCAAACATTTTATTTTTAATAAATACTTTATAACTTTTGATGTTGGCAGTAGTCCTCTGTACCACATAGACCTCCACCATCTTGGACATGCTATTTTAAAAGGAGCACCAGGGGGAAGGCAGGCAGTTGGCAAGTGGCTATTCCTCCAGAGGTGCATAAGGCAGTAAATTGTCCCAGTGGTGACCAGGCACTGGGCAGTGGGAGACACCAAGGCAAGGCCTCAGAACTTGGAAGGGAAGTTGAGAGTCCTGACCCTCCCAGTGGGCAATTCTGGCTAAAGGTAAGTTGGAGGTGGTGTGCTACTGGAGAGAAAGAAACCACCTAGGAACCATCACATAGAATAGGGCCTGTAGGCCATGGCAGGCATGTTCCGCTACAGGGAACAATTGTGCTTTCTATGGATAACGATACACAAGCTAATCAAATTTGCAGATATGGCATATAAGAAAGGGTTTTAGCCAGGGCTCTTTTGGGGCAGGAACGCACAGGAATGGAGTTCCGGCTGGCTCCCGAGTTGGCCACACCCAGCAGGAACTCATTAGCATAACAGGCCACACCCAACAGCAGAAACTCATTAGGATTGGCTACATTAGGGGTGTGTGGCCTAACATGCAAAGGGGTTCCTGCTACAAAAAAAGCCCTGGTTTGGACAACAAACAGGGTGAACAGAATAAGAAGCAAAAGGTTCAGTGTGGCTGGATAACCACACTTCTGGTAATTTGGGGTGTGTGGCCTAATATGCTAATGAGCTGTATTGTCATGGGTGTGGCCTAATATGCTAATGAGTTTCTGCTGTTGGGTGTGGTCTGCTATGCTAATGAGTCCCTGCTGGGCTTTTTCTACAAAAAAAGCCCTGGTTTTAGCTCAGTGTCAGGGCACATATTGAGCATGCAGAAGGGCCCAAATTAATCCTTGGGATTTCTAAGGATCTCAGGTGGTCAGTGTTGTTCCTCAGACCAAAACCCTAGAGAGCTGCTGCCTGTCACAGCAGAGAGTACTGAGCTCGATGGATCAATATTCCGATTCAGCGTAAGGTAGCTTCATGATATTCCATAGTGCTGGAAGTTAGTGTTTAAAGTATAATATTAAGTATACCTGGAAGTAAATGCCATTGAAAAAAACTGAACTAGTTTATGCACAAACACGGTTAGGACAGGGTCCTAAGGCTGCAGTCCTACGTACACTTCATTGTAGAGACAGAAAGAAAATCAGCTGACTTTGAGGACAAGTCATTTTCTAGTCAAGGGTAAATTATATGAGATAAGAGAACATGATTTGCTTTTGCTACATGATTGCCAGGGGAGACCTGGAAAAACACTCTTTTATCTGGAATTTTGATTTCCCGATTAACTGAGAAGCTGATATAGTGCCATCTACTGTTGGAACAACAGCATCAGGGATTGTAGGATAGAGACATCTGCTGCATTGTTCCCAAACTTGCTTAACTTTGTTTCTTCCAGAATGATGGGCATAACAGATGAGAAAGGAGACCGCACTTTCCTGGCACAAACAAGGTCAGGAAAAAGGATTATTTCATGTTCCTTGGCCACTCTTATGGTTCCTATCAGGAAGAGACAAGAAAACTGGTGGTAGAAAATGTGTGATCATTTAGCATGTTATTTACTTCCTGGATTTGGAGGCCTTGGATATATGTTGAGAAGTGGACTCATTTATGAATTTATATCTGCTACACACACACACCAAATGGACCGTGCACACACTTGTATATCATGAGCCCAGAGAAAGCTGTTTCAGTTACCTATTGTGAGACAGAATTCACATAGCAACTGCTTGCCTGCATTTTATGTTAATGTAGCTTGCACACATTCAGCTCAGAGTGCATCATGGGAAGAAGGAGCACATGTTAGCCATTGTTAGCAGACAACAACAACCCAGAGAAGAAGATCCCCCATTATTGCAAAGATGAGATGACACGTAGAGCATGGACTTGATCTGCATCTGTATAGCAGTTTCTTGTTGACAGTACCAAACTGGCCTGGGAAAGCCAAGATTCATTTGTACTTCAAAGGAGAGACAGGAAGAAGAGAATTCACACCTAGCCAAATGGTGTTCCATGAGACAGAGGATAGTATTTCAAATATTGGCCCAACCCATAGGAACACCAGCCCCTTTCTACATTCACCAATCAGGTAGTTCATGGGATGGACTTGTGAGTAGGTGGGACTACAGCATGGCAAGGTGCCACCCACCTGGAGGTTCCACTATAAAAGTAAAGACCCAAACCCTAGGTCTTTGCTAGCCACCCTTTCTCTACGACCTCTGTCTTCTTTACCACCTCTAAAGCCCAGCTTCCTATACCACAATTCTTTGTCTACTTTAAGATCTCTTGGACTGCAGCCAATGAGGTCCACATCATGTTAGCAGGTTCTAGCAGGTGTGAGTTAGCTAAAATCCCTAGGAATTCTTTTTATCCCCTATCCTTCCATTGCAACAGACAAGACTTCTGGAAACAGGTGAGTATAAACCGAAATATACCTACCTACCTCCAAGTAACTGATAATCTATTTTGATTTCTTTCTGTAACTCTAAAGGAATCTTGAGTGTATGTGAAATGAGAGACTGATTATTTTGTATGTGTGAACTTGAAATCCTTCAGTAAAAAGATTATTTTGCTTTGGAAAAACACCTGTGTGGTCTCCATTACTGGGTCTCTATCGGTAGACACAACCTTGGTATAGTTGGCCAGCACTCACGTTAAAATATAGTTAGCCTCTGCTGTAAATAAAGCAGGTGGCTTAACATATAGCAGCCGTACTCACTAGCATAAAGAGACAATGAACTTGGAGAATGAAGTGCAGTTGGAGCGGAACATTATGCTTTTCTCTAGAAGTGGACTAAGTCACTTCTGTTCTGCTGAGTTCTGGCTATCACTAGGCCCATGGGGGATGCTTTATTCTACATCTATTATGCTTATACAATCATATACATATTTGTATATTTCAATGTGAGTTGAGTAAACGTGACCATTGATTATACACACAAACAGTTTAGGAGGTTAATTCTGCATTGTTGGTATGGGTGAATGACTTACAATACTTAGTACTAACTATCAGGGGTCATTTCGTAGAAAAAGAGCTAGGGGGACTCATTAGCATAACTCATTAGCATATGCCACACCCCCTGACATCACCGGAAGTGTGTCCTCCCCACAGCCAGCGGCGACCTCCAGCGGGCACCAGCAGGGAGCTCCAGGCCCCGCCCTCCTGCACCTCACCCGGGGGGATGGTGTCCCCCCGCGTCCCCCCCCAAATGACCCCTGCTATCTATCCATTTTTATCTTGCTCTTCCTCCAAGAAGTTTAGGGTAGTGTATACGTCCCCCCATATTATTGCTACCAGAACCCTGTGAGGTAGATTACATTGAGAATGCATGTCTGGCTCAAGGTCATTCAATGAGTGTCACAGGAAATGGGGACCTGAAACCAGATCTCTGGGATCCTAGCCCATTACAATGCTGTGATGCACAAGGCCAGCTCTCAGACATAGTTCCTTGATAAATGATACTGCAGGCGAAAGCATCAGCAGGATAGATTCCAGCAGATCATAGCTAGACACTCCTATCCAAACCCCAGGCACCCTAGGGGGTTGCTGCAGCAATTAATGACTTTCTGCAACATGTTAATTTTATAGGATCTCAATTTGATGCAATCACTTTTTTCTTTTCAAAAATGTTGTTTTGCTACAAGACCTTTAAGAAATAAAATACAAAACTAATTCCTCATTCCCTGCTGTATGCAGAGGTTTATTCTAAAAGACAAGCCAACAAGTTGCTTCAATATGTGTCATTCCTTTGATAGTTCTCAGCTTAGCAGTGTTATCCTCTCTTGATCCAACGAGAATATCAGTTCCATCTTTCCTGTTTCCCCCCCTGTAACACACACTTAGGTAAACCGATCATCACGTTACCATAAATCTACTTCCACAGAAACAGCAGGGATTTGCACTGCTTCTGAATGCAGTGGCATCCTCTGTGTGTGTGCGCTGTGAACTCTCTCTCCTCCCCTCCCCCCTCCCAAGGCTTGTGTTTGGACTCTAAATTAAACCTTTCATATGTCAGTGAAACCTACAAAATTGGAAAAAAACTGCACACGTTGTTTTGCTGTGACTACTTTATTATCTCTGAGCAATGCAAATACCCTTTCAAGCACGGGAAGCAAGGTAGCCGAAAACAACTACTGTTTCTATTAGGAACTCCTCAGGAGCGCTGTCATTTCCCCTCCACCCGAGAATGAAATTAGATTGTTGGCCAAGAGCATCCAGTCTGTTATCCTCGTTCCTTTAATGATCCTTTTTGTGTAGCACTCACAAAAGAACTCTCTCTGACCAATAACCCATTGTGCAGAGGAGTTACACTAACTTGGGCAGCCAAGTTTACAAGTCTTCCTTTGGAGTGCCAGCATCACATATCCTGCTATGTACATACTGGGATGGAACACGAATATGCAGATATCCTCTCCATGTGTCCACTCATCACAGTGAGAAGGAGACCAGGCACAGGACCCCCACATACCTCCATACGATTGCTGAGGAGGCCCCTCCAAGAAAGGCTCCACACACTTGGGATGCTTTGGGTGGGACATCAAGGTGGGCCACCTTCCAAGAAGTTAAAAGTGCTATGTGGAGGGCCCAGGAAGCAGTCACTCTCCCCATTGTTGGCAAGATGATTGCTGTGGGTGGCCAACCTTTTCCTCCTAGGTGCAGTGGTGATGGTCAAGACCCAGTTTTTCAGAGTGCAAGGGAGAACCATGAAACTCATGGCAGACCTCTGGAGCAGCCAACAGGATTGAACGGTAGGGGCATGGCCCAGACTCCAAGAGGGGACAGTTCTGCCACTGAGCGACAAAGTGGTTCTGCTCCATGTACAGGGGATGAATGCAGACTAAATGATACAAAACATCACAGAGTAGCCTGAGGGAATGGGTGGCAGCATCATTCATGGCTGGCGGGGCTCATGGAAGCTGGCACCAACATGCTGGCAGTGATGAAGGCTGTGTGCCTCAAAGGCATCATCTGCCTGGTTACACAATTCAGCTGGTGGTGAAGGATGCTCTGGGGCTGGGAAGCACTGTCAATGTCACCTGTGATGCTGTGATTTTTTTTCCTGCCTTCCCCATGCATGGAGAACACAATGAGCCAGCTAACATTTTCATTGAAGAAACTAGGTTATTAGCAGGACCTATCCAGCATCTGGTAGATAGGTAGTCCTGACTTATTTTATGGAACAGTTGAAGACACTATTCTCTGTTAGCAAGGGAAGATAAAAAATGCAAGATCCAAACTGATGAGTGAACATGGCCAGTGACAGCCCCGTAGCTAGGGAATTCTTTGGGAGGGGGCCTCAGAGGGCGCACCAACTAATGAAATGAAATTATAGTGCAGGTGGTAAATTGGAGCACTTCGGGGGCAGCCTGGGAGGGAGGGGGCCCAGAAGAAACACTAGGGGGCCAGGCCTCATGGGCCCCATGTTAGCTACGGGCCAGGCCAGTGAAAAGGAGACCCCCCTTTTCTTCAGTTGTCCCCCACCCACAAATATAATACTGCTGATTGCCATGTAATGGCAATGAAGCTGCTGCACAATGTTCTTTTAATAGCTACAGTTAATTATGGATAAACAAGTTAGTTAGGGTGGCTTCACGCTTTTGGGCTGCATATTGTATCTATGTGATGTTCCCCACCAAGTGGAGAGGTGTATATGAGACACCATGTCGTGTTTTAGTAATATGCTCTCATGTACTGCACTAGCATAAAGCAGCAGTGTTGTTTTGAGACATGTTACTAAATGTGGATCTCTCTTTATACCTACACATCTCTCTGTAGTTACAGAAGGTTTATGTACAAAGCCACCCTTATGCCTATATGCATGGAACCACAAATCCCAATAACATTTTTGTTTGCTACACCACATTCCTAATTCAACAGATTGAAGAAGCCGTGCAGTGCTCAGCAAGAAAAAGGTCTGGTGTTTTGGCTTGCACATTAAGAAAAAACCAGTTTGGTTTTATCTCCTCCTACATGGGGCAGCCTAAGCATGTATATACATTTTATTTATTACGCCATTTGATTAAGCCACTATTAGTTCTAAATTGTGGTTTTAAATTTTGGGTTTTATGTATTTTATATATTCTATTTTATATATTTTATCTATAGTGTAAACTACTTGAGCTACATAAGAAAGAAAGACAGCTTATAAATGTTTTAAATAAATAAATATAACTGACTTGAGGCAGCAGAAAAGGGAGGTGAGGGAAAGGCATAAGCTGCAGAAGGTGTCCATTTGTGATTTCTAAGCTTCTTGGAGCAGACACCTGACTTCTTGTACTGTATAAAGTACCATGAGTTGGACCCTACCAGTTTTTCTGCAGATCAAAAAGGAAAGGAGTAATCTTTGACCACCTAAAAGGCCATGTTTGGACTCTGCAGAACCATGTGGTACAAAAGTTGTAATAAGGAGGGAAATTTGCCAAGACTGAAATTGAGTGAAAAAACTAGCTGGATCTAACTCCATGTATTTGGATGGTATAATAACAGTAATATAACACTGTGAAGGAAAATATGCTATTAATATTCTGCATTCATATCTACAAGAGGAATAGCCAGCACAGTTCTTCTTCCACATGTGGAAGGCAGCAACACACACACACCGATTCTCTATTCTTAGCATCCCGTTCCAGACTCAGCAAAGGAAAGTGCTTTGTGTCTCCCAAGGAGTACCCAGAATCCTTCTCCATCCAAGATAAGGTCTTTCTCAAAATGCTGCAAGAACCAGCCCCCCCCCCCTTATTCTACAGGTCTACATTTTTAATCACAACAACATACATATAAAACTCCACATCAAAACCTAGAAATAAAACATACACCCAATATTTACATACTGAAAACATCACAGACCTGATACAACTTGAAATAAGAAAGAGGAGGAAGAAATTAATTCATCAGTATTCTGAGGGAATATTCACAACTAGTCATTGATTGGAAAGGGGTAAAGTACATGTTATGTTTTACATGAATTGACTATGGAGGCTGGTAACGATATTGCAGCTGCAAATCCCCAGTGGCAACTCTGTGTAAAAGCACTGCAAAGGCCCAAACTGGATCAGGACCATGGCATGGGGAGGGGCTCCCCCCCCCCGACATTTTCTGAAGCCAAAACAGTGTGGGGAGTTTGGGGTGTTATTTACAAAAGCAGAGTATAAGGAGGTGATTTTGTCTCTTCCCTCAGTTCTTTGGGATGGGCCAGCAGAAAATAGATAAAGGTTCTGCTCAACAAGAAAGCAGACAGAAGGGAAAGTCCTGCATGTGAGGGAGGGTAGGGGGCGAGATCGTCATCGGGGGATGCATGTGTAAGCAAAGGGGCAAATAACATCCCTGGGCTATCTGGGTTCTGGGAAATGGCACGGGGAGAGGCTTCTTCCCTGCCTCCCACACCACCGCCTAGATCTGAAGCAGCCCCTATGGGATTTTTATACAGAACTGTCACTAGGGACTTGTAGTCGCAGTACAGCTGCAAGTCCCTGTGGCAACAGGTATAAAATGTAACGTGTAGTTTGGCCCTAACAGCATGGGCCAGCCAAAGTGAACAACTTTTAAAGTCCTATTGCATACAGCATCAGAGAAGGGAAGGTGACCGTAAGCCACTCTGAGACTCCTTTGGGTAGTGAAAAGCGAGATATAAAAACAAACTCTTCTTCTTCAAAAGATACTAAGGGTTTCAAACCAGGGTGCCTAGCAATGGGATCTAACTTACTTAGGAGTGAGCTGCTGGTGCTGCAGTTCAGCAATCAGCACCGCCATCATGGATTGTCAAAGGGTGATATTACAAGTACGACTTCTACAGGGTCCAAGCGACTTCGGGGACCAGATACGATTTCTGCAGGTCCTCTAAAGCCCAGAGACACCTTTGACCTGTTTCCTCAGTCAAAGTCATTCTGACTGCCTGCTTGCCTGCCCTCTTCTCAGCTCTCCTCCAGAGTATCAGCCGTGCCGTCAGATCATCATGTCCTACATTTTTCTTCTCTTTAGTTCCAGGCATGAAGCTTTGTTTTAAAGCCTCCCACAGCACTGGGAGAAGTGATATCAACATGGCAACAATAAATAGAAACTGATGAAGTGACTGAAACACCTAGAGAAGATTATGAAATGCTAATCAGCTCCTTTAAAGTAGATTGGCTTGGCTTCTCTTCCATGTGAAAATCCATGATAAAGTGGAATGGATCTGAAACTACACAGCAGACAACATTGCAATCAAAGTGGATTAATTCTCCATTGAATTTTTTTTTTTTTGCCATTATGCTTTCTTTGGAGGGATTCCATATCTTTTCTTGGTGCAGGCATGAAGTTGGTCTTTTCACAGAACCTGCTTGCCTGCCATCCATTCCAGGAACTGGGACGGCAGGGGGCGGGGGGGAGTAAGTAAGGACAGACCAAGAAAAAAATTGTGCATAATTTTTAGGCATTTGCAGATGTTAAAGACTACAGCACAAAATAAGTTCAGGGGGGAAAAATCTTACTGAAGTCATTAGAGGATGATCACATTAATCTGCATTCTTTTGTTTCCTGTATTGTGCCCAGTTCTTTCAGTTCTCCCTGTGCTTTGGATTACAGCATGTTTGTCATGAATATTGTTTAGTTTAATGTGTCAGCTCTTTGGTATACGATGTTAAATGCCAGAGCTTTCACAGGTGGGGAAGGTCCTATTCATGTTTCATTACAATAGCTGCCTTTTCCTACATTCTTCTTTATTCTACCGTTTTCCCTCTTGACTACCAACACTGTATTTGTAGTTGGCTCCACTGAAGTTGTACCATTGTGTACAGTGCTAGTTCATTTATCTGAAGCTCAGTAATCCAAAACTGCCTTTCGTTCAAAAAGAGCTGGCATGTCTCTTAAATATGAATGATGCCTCTGCTTAAAGACTTTCTAAAATCCCAAAACTAGCTACATCAAGAGCTTAGCAAAAACTCTAAAGTTTAGGGGACTATCAGGTGCAGTTCTAAATAAGGTTTACTCTTTAGGTAAAGATCATGCATACAGATACTACCAAATTGCACCTAAAGTGGTCCCACCCCCCCAGGTGAATCTAGAAACTGCTGCTTTGTCAAACAAATTGAAGGAATTTCAGCAAGACTCGTGCAATTTCCTAGGCAGGTCTGCACATCCTACTACCTGTTACAACAAAGACCCCACATAGGAGGAGGAGGAGGAGGGGGAGCAACAAAGTGGCTTACAATCCCCTTCCCTTCTTCTCCCCACAACAGACACCCTGTGAAATAGGAAGGGCTGAGAGAGCTCTGAGAGAGCTGTGACTGATCTAAGGTCACCCAGCTGGCTTCATGTGGAACAGTGGGGAAATCAAACCCAGTTCTCCAGACAGGAGTCCTGCCACTCTTAACCAATACAGTAAACTGGCTCTAAAGCATGTTTTCCAACAAGTTTTCTGTCTGCCAAATATGTCTGATGATGACCAAAGCTCATACCTTTCCAGTAGTGGCACAGTTCTGTGAAGAAGGCTGCTGAGATGCTCTTTTCCATTCACTCGGAGACCCTATTACCCTTCACAACCTCTGTCACACAGGTTCAAGGTTACAGGTAGGTCAGACAGTCATAGTTATCTACTCTTTTCTATGACCGATGACTCTTTATACAAACAGGGTCCCCCTCTCTCCTCTTTCTAAGAGACTTCACTGGAGAGGGAAGCCCCATTCCCTATATCAACCATGCCTCACCCTGAAACTTCACAGAGCTGTTGAGGCTGGGAACCGAACACTGTTTTTCTTTTTACACTACCAATATTTATTCACAGTTATGCATATGCATAGCAATTGAATACAAGTGCATGTATGTCTTTCTTTCCCTGAGACAACAGGCATCAAGTCAGCAGGGTTAATAAAGACAAAGGTGTTAGAGTCCCAATGAGAAAGCAGACTACAAATAATGTAAACAAAAATAAATAAATAGGAAATTCTTCTTCTAATGGCCATTTTCAACTGTCCATTTCACCAACATTCCATCATTTAGATCCCGTTGGTTGCTGCCTTAGGAAGTATATATATTGACTTTGTTGTTAGCTTCCTGCAGTGTCTATAAATGGTTCTTGTCTCAAAAATCATCATTAACTGAAGAATAAATTAATCTTAAGATGGTGTTAGTGGAAAGTGCTGTCAGGTCTCAACAGACTTATGGCGACCCCATAGGCTTTCAAGGCAAGAGAAAGTCAGAGGTGGTTTGCCATTGCCTGCCTCTGCACAGCAACCCTGGACTTCCTTCATGGTCTCCCATCCAAATACTAACCAGGGCTGACCCTGCTTAGCTTCTGAAATTCAATGAGAGGGGACCAGCCTGGGCCAACCAGGTCAAGATGTTTATAAGGTACCAAGCATCACATTACACAGTAATCAAAATTTGCAACGAACTCTTTGAATAATAATAATAATGATGATGATGATGATGATGATGATGATGATGATGATGATGATGATAATCTTTCAATTTATTGATTGCTCAATCCTTGCAGAGCTGCTGGCTCTGAGCAATTTACAGTTACTCATTTCACAAGGGACTAACAATGCTTTATAGGGGTAAGGGAGGACAACACATATAATCTTTACATAGCACACATTTTGCAGCCAACGGGGATTTGTTCAGTTGCAACTCAGACGTGATCTGGACGGCATTTTTCCCACTCGGCTTGGCTTGGCTGGATGACGTCAGCTCTTCCTCTCCAGGACTCTTCGGGTCGCAGCTCCATACTGCCACCGCCTGGCTGGAACGGCCCATTACAGGCTTCTTGATGCCGAAGAGATCTTCTAGGCTTTTTGATCTTGCGAGCCGGCTAACACCTCCCCCACAGGGAGGGGGGTTTGGTGTGCCCACCCTCTCTAAGGAGTGGTACCCATTTTATCTACTCGCCGAAGCTTTCGAACCGCTGGGTGGATGGCGAGCTGGGGACAAGGCTGGTAGCTCACACCAGCGCGGGGCTAGAACTGACAGCAGTTCTGTTCAGCTCAGATGTTACTTGTAACCAGAGGATAAATCGCCTGTGCCACCGCTCCACCCCTATTGAAACACCTATGGAGAGTCAAACAGTGAAATGAAGGTGGAATATACAAGACGTCTCTGCACATTTTCTTAACCGGGGAGTGAAGGGAGGAAGTAAGACATCAATGCACTGAATTAAAGAACTATATTGCCAAAGTTATTCCATGTTCACTTAGTTGCAATTAAAGTATAACACCAGCAACCCTTCAGTACATTCAGTGTTTACTTACAGGAACCCACTGTGAAACCATATGTCAACTATTTGATTAGAACATTACACGTCAAAAGTTTAAACTCTTCATGAGGTCTCTGTTGATATTTGGCACAGTATTAACAGTGATAAAAAAGCACTGATAGGGATAATATTAATGTTTCATTCAGCTATGTGTGAAACCCCACCATCACCACCCTCTGAAGTTTTGCTAGTCTTATCAAACCTCATTTGGCCTCCTGCAAAAGAACTCCTAAAATATATTTAGATTTTGCCTTTCTACCAAAAGTATACAAGGCAGATAACAAAGTCATTTAAACTGACACAACATTCACTTCATTATTTTGTCATAATTGCTAACATTTTAAGAGCAAAACCTGAAGACGTTTCCTAGTCTTATTCACACTTGAATCAGGAGAAATCTCAAAATTTGTCTCAGATCTTTTTTTGGCTGAAATTTTGTGGCAACTTCTTGCATTTAGTTTGAAGCTCTTTGACAGCTATAGGCATGTTCCATACTTCCTTTATAATTCCATTGGGGAGGCTGGTCCAGCAGCACTGCTAAGGTGTTTCTGCTCAGGCAGCCTCCTTGATGGATTAAAATACCCTGGCCCTGCTCCTACACCTGACAGACACCTGCTTGTCTGGTTTAAGGGCATCGGGGAGGCTGGACCAGCAGCAGCACTAAAGCAATCCTACTGAGCAAGGCTTCCCGATGGCTGTAAGCATCACACTTCCTCTTCTACACCTGACAGGCAGCTGCTTGTCTAGTGTAGGAGGGGGAGGGGTATTGCAAGCCATTGTGGAGGCTGGGCCAGCAGGATTGCTAAGGTGCTACTGCTGGGGCAGGCTCCCTGATGGCTTTAAGCACTCTGCACCCTCTGCTGCAGCTGACAGACAGCTGCCTGTCAGGTGTAGGAGGTGGGGGGAGCATCTTTGAAGCCATTAGAGAGGCTAGGCCAGCAGCATTGCTGCACTTCACAAATGGTTGGCCATTCCTGATTTCCTCAACTGTCATTAGTTCTCTGCAGTCTCCTGTAATTGGGTTTTTAACCTGAGCTCTGCAGCTGATCAGTCAGAGAGTGGGGGGTGGAAAGAGGCAGTAGCCTGGCAGCTGCATAGGAATCGATGGGGGGAGCACATGTCCGCCCTTTTGACACCCTTAGAGGTCAAATTTCTAAAAATCCCTTCTTAGTGAGCACCTACACCACGGTGGGAACACTTTCCCTGAATTTGGTGTCTCTAGGTCCACCGGTTTGGCCTGGGCATTGATTTTACAGTGAGGGGACTTTCTTTTATATATATAGACTAGAAATAAGGCCCGTTGTGGAAATAAATACAACGAGATCTAGAAAGAGGCTCTGGGAGAGTGCTCTGACTTTGGGCAAACAGTGTCAATTTGCTGTGGCGACCTCAGCAGGGTATAATGACACTGTTTTCTCCAGAGGAACTGATCTCTGCTACCTGAAGAGCAGTTGTAATTTTGAGTGATCTCTAGACCTCACCTGGAGATTGGCAACAATTGTTACCCAGGATGAAATGGTTGGTTTGGAGGGTGGAGTCTATGGCATTCTACCTGTCTGAGGTCCCACCCCTCCACAAACCCCACCCTCTCCAGGCTCCACCCCTCAAATCCCCAGGAATTTGCCAGCCTGGAGTTGGCAACCCCATCTCCTTCCCAGCTAACCATCAACCTACCATTATCTGCCCCTTTGACTTCAGCTGACTTCCGCCCTCCCTTCTGCAGAGCAATTGTAATTTTGAGCGGTCTCCAGCCCTCACCTGGAGATTGGCAACAATGGTTCCCCATGAAGGACTGAGTGGTTTGGAGGGTGGAGTCTATGGCATTGTACCTGTCTGAGGTCCCACCCCTCCTCAAACCTCACCCTCTTCAGGCTCCATCCCTCAAATCTCCAGGAATTTCCCATCGGGAGTTGGCAACCCTATCAGGATTGGCCCCAATATGTTTTCTCCCAAAGGCCAAAGTAGGTGACAGGACCAAGCTTAGTTGCCTACCAACAGGCACGGAGGGGAAAGTAGGGTTGCC
>NW_015176058.1:142181-159611 GCF_001447785.1 Gekko japonicus | reverse complement strand
AAGCAGCCAGGGCTAGTGATGCCATGCCAGTCTGGAGGCATGAAGTCACCCTGAGAGTGCTTGCAGGCCTAGGGTTGCCATTCACAACAAAGTCAAATAGATGCAAAGGAGGATGGGAAAGTCTCCATATCTCTATTTTGCCTTAAATTGGTTTTGATGCCAGCAGAGTGAGAAAATGGCAGAGGCTCTGGGTGGGTGCTCCATCGTAAATGCACCAAAAAATTCCTAAAGATTTTCCAAAACACTACTCTGTCGATAAATTGCAACACTTTGAGTTAGCACCAGAGCTTTAAGAGCTCTCCAGCTGTCACCTGGAGACTGGCAACAGCTTGTTTGGAGGGTGGGGAGTATGGCATTGTATCTGTCTGAGGTCCCCCCCTTCCTCCTCCTCCTCAGACCCCACCCTCAGCAGGCTTCATCTCTAAAATATCCTGGAAGTTTCCAACCTGGAGTTGGCAACCCTATGTTCTTTCCAGGCAACCATCAGCCTACCTTTATCTGCCTATCTGTCTTCAGGTTTATATCCCCCTACCCAGCCTCTGCCTAGGGAAAGGGCAGTCTTTCCCTGCAGTGGGAACCAAAGCAGCTGACATCAGTATCCTCTCCCCCGTATGATCCGCACAACTACCCTATGAGGTATGTTAAGGTTGAAAGTGTGTGAGTGGTCCATAATCCCTCAGGCAGCTTTTAAAACATGAACCTGGGACCTGCACACCATCCTCTGAAGCGCTCTCTGTGGCAGTAATGGGGTGACTGCTGGCACCTTTTCCTATTTATTATTATTATTATTATTTTGCCTTGTGGTATTCTGCTTGTGGTGTGATCTGTCTTCTTTGTGATGTGGCATGGTTGTGTTATTGGGTATGTTTCTTTTGAAGGGGATGTGATGTGTTGTGAGTGAGGACATATTTTACCTCAGAATACAGTAGGTTCCATATGCAACTGGCCATTCCAACCGCCTTGTGGGGGGGGGGTTGAGGTGTGGAATGGAGTGAAGTCCAATCAGTTTCCATATGCAAAAGACCTTGAAACGCTAGGCGGGACTGCACAAAGCAGCCAGTCAACCCAGCCAGCGTCTTCTGACTGACAGTTCTTGCGGCTAAACACTAAAGGTGTGCATTTTGGAACGTTGGAGCCCACTATGGCTTTATATATAAGGGAGAGATATAGATATAGATGGAATCTCACCATAGCAAAGGAGTTCTAGCACCATCAGTGGTGTGTATGAATAGGTTTTCAGTGTAACTTACTTCCAAATATACAGCCTTTACTGTAACATGCTCTACATGGGGCTAGCCTTGAATATAGTATGGAAAATTTTTGGTTTGAAATATGGCAGCTAGGGATCTAATAGGTACCCCCCATTGCAACCATATTAAGCTAGTGTTATACAATCTAAACCAGTTTCCAGTGTGTTTCCAGGATAAATACTAGGTTCTTTTTTCTTTTTCTTTTTTTACCTTTAAAGTCCTAAATGTCTTAGGCCCAGGGTGTCTCAAGGACTTTCTCCACATGTATCAACTTACTCTAGACTTGAGTTCAGCTCCAGAGGGACTTCTTCTAGGAAGCAGCCTTGGCAAAAGCTCAGTTTGTAGAAACTCAGTGGAGGACTTTTCATCTGTTGCCCCTGCTTTATCAACTAGTTGAAATGAGATATATAGACTAACTTAGTATTAGGCTGCAAGTGATAGCTCTGAGATTATCTCAAACCAATTTCTTACACAAAAGCAACCTAGCATTTGTTTGAGAGTCAGTTTGGAATAGTGGTTAAGAGTGGCAGGACTCTAATATGGAGAACTGGGTTTGATTCCCCACTGTTCCACATGAAGCCAGCTGGGTGACCTTGGGTCAGCCACAATTCTCTTAGAGCTCTCTCAGCCTCACCTACCTCACAGGGTGTCTGTTGTGGGGGGAGGAAAGATTGTAAGCCACTTTGAGGCTTCTTTGGGTAGTGAAGGGTGGGTATTAAAACTTCTTCTTATATTAATTTCATGTTCTACCTCACTATAGAGAAAGGCTGTGTATTAATTTCATTCATAATATATTTGTAACAATGCTAAAACTACAACATTCCTTACACAGGAAGAGAGATTACTATATTACAATTATACTGAGCTCTGATGAAACAACAATGAAGACTTAATTGCAGTATTCTTCCTTTTTTCTTCTTCTTTTCCCTGAAGATTGTCTTTTGGCTGCCCTTGAGACACCTGACCTATTTACCATCACAGCATTATTCTGTTTATTAAATATCCTACATGTCTTTGTCTTTATAGGGCATGCTTCTTTACCCCATTGCAGCAATGATAAATATTTTGTGCCTTAAGATATTGTTCCAACAACATGGATTTTTTTTTTGCCTATGAAAGCATGACAATTTAAAAGATGATCTTAAGACAAGTTAGTTTGCTGCTATGGTTTTGAGAACTATGAAATCCTATGCATAATTATTTGGTCGCATTTCCTAATATGTTTAAGGAGGCTTATTTTCAGGTTTAAGTGTGCATAGGATTGCAGCATTAAGCATCAAATTACAAAACATCCTAAACATCTTTGTCTCTACATGCTTACTTCCCTGACTGTGTTTATGATAATAAACTGAGCATGCATATAACAAGACTATGCACAAAATGTTCACTGTGTTGGATTTCAAACACTGGAATCCCCTTCTGCTGAGGTTTTACCCTCAAGGGTTTGATCAGATGGGCAATAGTATACCCCCACTTTTAAATAACCCATAGGGCCCATTATTTCCAACCATATTGCTTCTATTTGGGGAGTTCATTCCTCTAATGTTTTCCAGCTTAATTGATTATGTGCCCTCTTTGCTAATATGACACTTCCCCCAACCCAACCCATTCCTTCCTGTCCTGCCCATAGATTATACCCAAGGATTATTGTATCCCATAGATTTTCTGCATTCTACCATGTTTCTGAAATACCCACTATATCTAAATTGTAATTTAAGACCAATCACTCCAGCTCCCCCATCTTGCCTTGGAGACTCTTAGCAATGGCGTATGTACACCTATAACACATTTCCCTCCCAAAGAACCCTCAATCCCTTGGCTGCTTTGTCTTCCCACATGGCTCTCCTTTGCCATCCCATCCTCACTTCCAAGTTCCATCATACTCCTATCAATATTAACCCAAGTGTTTACCCTAGCAAAACCTTTGGACTGACTTATCCTGAACTGGAGGCTCCCCAGATCCTGTCAACGTTCCCCCAGGAATGAGTTTAAAAGTTGCACTGCCACCTTTTTGATATTAAGTGCCAGAAGGCTGGCTCCCTTTTAGTTCAACTGAAGACCATCTCTTTTGTATAAGTTCAGCTTGTCCCAGAAAGTTCCCCAGTGCCTAACAAACCTAAACCCTTTCTCTCACACCACTGTCTCATCTACCCATTGAGATCCCTGATCTGTTCCTACCTAGCTGGCCCCACATGTGGAACCAGATAGTAGCTATTCTGAGAATCCTCCTGGCCTTTAACGTCCTGCCTAGTAACCTTTTTTTTTACTCCAGAACCACGTGACTACATTTCCCAATGTCATTGGTGCTAACATGCCCCCCAACTCATCCTTGACACTATCAACCTATCTAGACAGTGCATGATGTCTTCAACCTTTGCACCAGACAGGCAAGTCACCATGCAGTTAAAACACCTGTCACAGATCCCCCACCCCCTTCCTAGTAATCAAATCACCCACTACCAAAATCCTACCTCCTCCCAAACCCTGAAGGGTATCCTCAGTATGACAGGAGACTGGTCCATTAACTGAGAAGGGTTCTTTCTAAGGGATCACATCCCTGCTCTTCAGACAGATGCCCTCCAGCTTCAAGACTCTTACTCTCCACAACAACAGAGGAGCTGTCGGCACAAGAGTGGGACTGT
Source organism: Gekko japonicus (assembly GCF_001447785.1). Taxonomy (NCBI): domain Eukaryota; kingdom Metazoa; phylum Chordata; class Lepidosauria; order Squamata; family Gekkonidae; genus Gekko; species Gekko japonicus. Next base: position 155,719 of record NW_015176058.1, on the reverse strand, counting down.
TCTGGTAGGTCCCCAAAGGCCTCGCCCCCAAACCTCTCTCTGTTCCTTAGCTTTCCCAGGTCAGCAACCCTAACCTCATGGGAACAAAACTGCTCCCTGAGACCTATGAGCTCCATGCACTGAATACACACCCACACTTTGTGCCCAGTGGGTAGATAAGTGTATATGTGGCACTCCCTGCAAAACCCTGGATAGTCCCTACTGCGCAGCTGGCCTTCTCTCTTCCTAACTGATTTAGTCATTTAAAGGTGTTTTAGGATGAAATAGGATTTCTGTATCAGTAAAGATAGCAGTAGCACACCACACTCCTTGCTGATGTGGAGCTTGTATGTATTTTCTCAGGAAATCGGACTAGAGAGGTTCTCTTCTGCTCTCCTTCAACTTTCCTCACTGAACTCCCAAGCTCAAATCCCCATAAGAAACCCTATTTCTTATAGATTGTCCTTCTTATAGATTGTCCTTCTATTCCTGATGAGTGTAGATACATTATCAAATTATTTCAAGTGTTGGCCTTATATTCCAGAATATTGGTATGTTGTGGTCGGGACCTATCATGGGTGGGGGAAGGGCCATTTGGCATGGGCTTCACATTCACAGACTTTTGACATTATGTCCAAATGAGGTTATACATACTGTCACAGAGATACACTAACAGGATTGAAAGAAGATGTTCATCATACAAATTTAAACTTGTGTCCCATTACTGGGCCACACCACCTGTACTGCATGCTATGAATTAAAACAGACCACAGTTTTTGTAACCCTGTTTTGGCATCTCTTCATTTTTAATATTCCAAGGATCTCAAAAATTGAAAGTGACCTGGGCGTCTCTCAGGCTCTGAGACCCTGATTGTGGTTACATGCACCCCATGGTGAGCTAAAGGTAAAGGTTTCTCTTGCTTGAAAGCTAGTCGAATCTGACTCTAGGGGGCAGTGCTCATCTCCATTTCCAAGCTGAAGAGCCAGCCCTGTCTGTGGTCATGTGGCTGGCATGACTAAACGCTGAGGTGCACGGAACATTTTTACCTTCCCACCAAAGCGATACCTATTTATCTACTTGCAATTTCTTGCTTTTGAACTCCTAGGTTGACGGGAGCTGTGGCCAGAGACGGGAGCTCACTCCATTACGCCGTGCTAGGGTCTCAAACTGCCGAGCTACAGACTTTCCGGTCTGCAGCTTTAGCGTCTTAAACCTCTAATCTACCATTGGATAAATGGTAACGACATCATATTTACGAAGCAATCCAGTTTGTACTAGGGGGAAACTCCAACAGTGTCCAATTACAAATGAAATCATTGATAATCAGGCTGTCAGATCTAAATCAGACCAGTTTTGTTTTCCTAAACTGTTGCATGAAAGTTGTTCAACTTGCTCAGGTGTCTATGCTTAGGTTCCAGTGGGTTCGTTGCCCTTGAGATGGATTGTGAGAAATACATGTATCCTCTCTGTCTGCTCTAGAGTAAGACAGTTTCTATTAATGAACTTCAGTTTTTTGATATCAGATAGGGAACTGGACTCATTTCATCCTAACTACAACATTGCTTTATTCTGAACATGTGTTTTGAATTCCACTAGTGCAAAGACACTTGTGGATGATGGAACAAAGAAAACAGCATGTGGGCAAACAGCTAAGCACTTCCCCATGCTTCTTCAGTCTTGATTCCATATGCAAAAAACTACTTTGCCTTTTGAAAAATGACACTGTTATGGTTGGAGAGCTTATGATACAGTGATCTTGGTGGTTTGTCTGATTAGTGCCAGGTCGGGAGACTTTCTGAGAACTCTGTGTGAACCACTTTGTGTTCCTCGAAGCCTTGAGTGACAGGAGGTGGTATACAAATATAAAATCATTCAATGTCCCCTTGCTACTATCTGGCAAGTTGCAGTGCAAACCCATGCAGAGTTACCCCCGCTGAAATCACTGGGCTCAGACTGGAGTAACTCTGCATAGTACTGCACCATTGATGCGTTAATTAATTCTTTCTCTTCTATTTCTGGTGCATGCAGTTCTAATTGAGAATGTGCTTTGTTGTTGTAAGCTAGCAGATTGTCCAATATTAAAACAGGACCAGCAGAAATGACTCATAAGTGCAAAGCTACACATTTACAAATGGTTATTTTTGGATAAAGAACAGACACTACTGTTCTCAAATCATTTTTTCTGTGATGCATAGCAAACTTAGATATATAATACAGTGCACTTTGAATGACCTGGCTTATAGATTGTAGCAAGACAATCTTGTCATCGACAATAGATGATGGTCACAATTATTATTCTTATTAGACAAAGCAGTTGACAAAATCTACACACAACTTCGAACATGGAAAGAGCACACAATGGCAAACCATTATGAAAACCTGTAAGTAATGATAAATTGGCAATACCCACAGATTTACAATAATGATCTAACAGCTGGGTTCAAAGGTAAATAAATATATTATAGAAAATAAAACAGAAATAATTGAGAACAAGCAGAGGACTTGCAAGGACCTGGGCTTTCAATCGGGCTTCAGGCCTGGCTTTGGGCCTGAGACGGCACTGGTCGTTTTGGTTAGGGTTGCCAAGTCTTACCTGCTGTCGGAGCGGGGGACTCCCGGCTTCTTCCTGGAGTGCACGCGGCTCGCTGCGACCACGTCACCCGGAAGTGACGCAACCATGCCGAGCACGCTGGGGCGGGGCCACGACCATCCGAGGGAAAACCATAGAGTGACGTGCACGTCAGGTGCTTTGGGGTGGGATTCCCCCCGGTGCCCGATCCATCGGCAGTGGGGAACAGGCCTCTGGGGCGGGGGTTTTCCCGCCCCCCGGGGGTATTTGGCAAGCCTAGTTTTGGTTGATGATCTCTATTTACATCTGGATAAAGGCATACTGGTGCTGTTGATTCTCCTGAATCTATCAGCAGCCTTCAGTGGCCTTCAGCAGCCATTCAAGATGGAGGTCATGTGGCTGGTAAAGGCTGAGATGCTAGCTGGAAGGTCACTCCCAAGACTTCATGATGTCCAGCTGACAGCTGTAGACTCTGTAAAGAGCCTTGGGGTGTGGATGAATTCTGAGCTATCATTGTACTGGCTATCAATTAGTCTTCAGATACAATTCAAGGTGTTGGTGTTAACCTTTAAAGCCCTTAACAGTCTGGGACCCTCATACCTATGGAATTGCCGCTTCCATTACAACTCCCTGCATTCCCTTCGGTCATCATCTAGGCCTAGGGGCCTTGTTAGCTGTCAGCAGGCAAATGGCTTTCTCAGTTGTGACTCCTACCCAGTGGAATGTACTCTTGAATGATGCAGTCTGCTGGTTTCTGCAGGGCATGCAAGGCTGAATAATTTAGGTTGGCCTTCAGAAAGTAATCCATGTGTATGGGTTGTTTTTATTAGTGGTATGGTGCTAGCCACATATTTTAATAGTTTAACATTTTACAGTTAATATTTTACAAGTGGAGCCCCGTGAGACTTATTGGTGAGAATCCCATATCCTCTCACTCCTGAGCCAGTGAGGTTCCAGGCCCCACCACTCAACAGTGAGTATCCTGAGTGACTGTCTGCTTCCTCACCCATTGATCCCGGGCCTGCAGAAGCTGTCTGTGTCTACCACTGCCGTACCCAGGCCCACACTGGCTGCAGGCATCCTCTCCTGTGGCTGGGCCTGCAGTGGGTGCCAGCATCTTCTGCCACCATGCCTGCAGAAGCTGCCAGCATCAGCTGCCGGCAGGCCCAGAGCAGCAACCAAAGAGCATTGTCTACACATGCACACACAACTCAATTGTATTTTGGAAAGGACCTATGGTGTTTTTAAAAAAATATTTTTCTGCACATCTAGAGGGTCTCCCGAGTGTGCAGAAAAATCTCTTTAGCCTCTGTGTGGCCCTGATCCATGGATTTAGCATTCTGCAAATTGTGGTCACATGTGGCTAATAGTATATAGATATTTGTTATTCATTTTAATGTTATTTTTACCTTATGTATATGGTTTTAATGTGTTACTGGGAGACCCTTTGGATGAGAGATGAGTAAAAAATCTATCAAATAAAATAAAGTAATAAAATAATTTATCTTTTACCTAATACCTTATCTTTTACCTAATGTCTAAAAATTAGGAAATCATATGTGATGTTCTGATTTGACTTCAATAGGACTGCCTTTCCAGTAGATGTGCTTTGAATAGCAATGTTAAATTTGAAAAGAGGCACAGGTTATGCTAATGTCAAGTGACTGAGAGTCAAATCATACCTATTTGCAGAGAATTCATGGCTGGAGTTCCATCATGTTTTCTCTAAGTAAATTGCAACTGTGGAAGTCTCATGTTCAAACTGAAATGGGGCAAGATAAGGGGAGTTTTCTCCTTCCCAATGTGCAATTTTCCTGGTGTGAAAAAGACTCACAAAGGTGCAATTTGTGGTTCTCAGAGAAGTATATATTCACCAGATATACAACGTGTAGAATTCCACATGTAGGGCAAATTGCAGACCTGGAAAGCCATTTAAGGTCAGAAAATGGTGCAACCCCTGTTCCTAATCTGAATCAGAATGTTCCATGGCTGCTATTTACTAAGAAAAAATGTGGTGGAGAATGAGTCATGGATCTTACATCATATTGTCTGGCATCACCCTCTAATTGTAGAAACAGTGTGTAGAAATCTGTGCTGTATTTTTGAAGAACAAGGCTATGTGGCTTGTATGTTTGTGCTGTGCTTACTATACTTATGCAGAACATTTGCATCATTCAGTTTTAAATCCCACTGAAACCAGTGGAATGACACTTAACAATGGAATCCTAAAAAGAGTTACTCCAGAATCATCCCATTGATTTCAGTGGCCTTAGCCTGGGGTAACTCTACATAAGATTGCATTACTGGCTGAAACTGGTTTCAGTGGAAATTGAATAGATCATATAGAGAAGAAGAAGAGATTGGATTTATATCCCGCCCTTCACTTAGAGTCTCAGAGTGGCTTACAAACTCCTTTCCCTTCCCCTCCCCACAACAGACACCCTGTGAGGTAGGTGGGGCTGAGAGAGCTCTTTCAAGAACTGTCCTTGAGAGAACAGCTCTGACAGAACTATGGCTTGCCCAAGGTAATCCAGCAGCTGCAAGTGGAGGAGTGGGGAATCAAACCCGGTTCTCCCAGATTAGACTCCGTGCACTTAACCACTACACTAAACTGGCTCTCAAACAAACATCCCTTAGCAAATGGGATTAAAAATTGTTTACTGATGCCTGTGGCCTTTAAAGGGCCATTATAAAACCATTACTGGGAAGGGATTTTTAATTGATTCAGAAGATTTAAATTAAATTAGCATTGGTCCATTTCAAATGTGTTATTTTTGAGTAAACTATTGGAAAGAGTGGTGGCATCTCACCACCAGTGTTTCCAGATTAAACCGGTCATCTTGTTCCTTTTCAATCTGGCTTCTGACCTGACCATGAGACAGAAACTGTCTTGGTCAAACTGAGGCATGATGTATACTGGTCAGCCAATATGGAGAGTGTGCCACTGGTAGTTCTCTTTTGAGGCCATTGGCCATATTATCCTTTTGGGACACCTACCTAGAACAAGTATGGAAAACACTGTTTTTCAGTGGATCCAATACTTCCTGTAATGAGGTCCTAGAAACAGATTTGAAGGGATGGTTTGTCTTCCCTTTGGATACTGGCTCATTGAGTTCCATGGGAATCTACTCAATAAGCTGTTCAACATCTACTTGAAACCACCAGAAGGTACCATTTAGAGGTTTTGGGGTTAATAAATTAACAAATAATATTAGGAATTATTAGTTTTGCTTAGATGGCACACATTTATTTGCAGCTAAGACAAATGAGAAACTTATAGTCAGGCATTTCAACTCTTGAGCAGTGGTGCTGCTATTTTTATCACTATATTATGGTATTTGGGTTGGATTCTGTGGTCCATCAGAGGAAAGCTGTAATGGACAGTAAATGGTTAATGCTTTAACCTGACCTTAGAGCCTTTAGTGACGGGGTTCAAATGGAATTCTTCAGTTGAGAGTGGCAGTTAGGAGTGGCAGTTAAGAATGACAATTGAGTGTGAAGGACACTTAAGCAGAGTGAGAGGATCAAGAAGGATCCTGAGTTAGAGAAATAAGATGAGTCGGCCTTTTCTGAGGGAAATAGCTCCTAGTAAAGGGGGGTGATCCCTATCTAGTGGTTAAGAAGGGATATTGGGACGTGTGAAAAATGTTCCTACCTTCACCAGCATAAGTATTTTTGAGACAAAGAAGCTTATGTTTGTTTATTTAAGCAGAAACTTCCAAGAAATCTCTCTCCTAAGTTTTAAATACCTGTCTGTATAACAAAACAGGTGACAAACTATATATTGTTTATATTTATAGAAAGTTACCTCATTCCTGTTTCCTGTTCACCTTCCAAGTCCTAAACCTGATACCTACCTGACCATTTCCCCTCCAAAGTGAAATAAAGCCATTTGTTAGTTTTGAATTACCATTAGCCTTACATGTGCCATTATCAGACAAAGACAAATGAGGGATTTAGTCAGTCCCTCAATTCCCTGGGCTGTGTCAGCATACATCAATATATATTTAAACAACTCGGTGGGACATACAGAGAAACAAAGAAGAAAGAAAAGGAGCTGCTCAGCCAAATATATATATCAGAAGGCTGCAGTGGGGATGGAGAAAGGGGTGAAATCTCTTTTATGAGTGGGGCTGCGCTGACAGGAGGAGGAGGAGGAGGATAATTTTACTCCACGTGTGTCCTGCAACACTGGGATTACATTTTTCTGGGATTGGAAAAGACAGATGGGAGGAAAGAAATCCAGGAAGATTCACACTTCCTTGCACCATCCATGCATTGGATAAAATTAATTGGGTGGAATCTGTTGAAAGTAGTATCTTCAGAGCAACTACACACACACACTGCTCCAAACACTAGCTATCTGTTTGAAGTATGGTTGCCCTTCATTATTCTATAGTGGAGCATGTGCTTTTTCTGGAGGAAGTCCGAGTTGTAATACATGGCTTTCATCAGTAAGGTAGACAATACTGAGCTAGAGCTAGATGGACCAGTGATCTTCCTAGATATAGGATAGCTTGATATATTTCACAGAATTAATATGCATCTTTGTTGATATCTGAGAATCCAAGAAGAATGATGTACCTTTGTGTCAGTGAGACATTTTTATATCACAGTGGAAGGAAAGGAAAGGGAGGTTCTAATTTAAGATAAGGCTGGTGCTATATTTATGAGTTGACAATGATCATTTTAGAATGATGATTTCAGAGTCATGTCTATTTCTGACATTTTTTCAACTTCCAAGGTAACGTTGACAAGTTATTTTCTCATTAAAAAGAGCAGGTCACTTCATTTTCCTGGTGGGCATTTGTTCAGCAAAAGATAGCATTGTGTTTGCTGTCTGTATCCAGCACAAGGAACGAAAATTGATTCTGGGTTGTGTGCTGTTATCACTTTCTTCTTGGAATGTTTTGATACATTTATTATATAAAAATGTTCTGTACATTTTAAGTGCCTCTCAGTGGGAGAAGGACCCTTAATCCTTTCTTAGCCATCTGTATTTTGTTGCCATTGGTTTTTAGTGTACCTGAACTCATGGTGCTTCTGCATTCAAAGCAGTTGTTAAGTGTACTTACTGCTACTTCTGCTTTTCCATTGTTCACTGACTTGCCTTCATGTCTTCAACCCATGTCCAATAATCTCCCATCTTAGTTTATATCTACAAGGAAGACTTTATACTCCCCCTACTGCAAGCATCACTTGGCCTATGAAAGTGATGGCATCTGGGCCCAGCTTATCATTTGCTCAATTCAGGCAGGCAACCTCCCAGTAGGTGGGATTTCCCAGATGCCTTTGCTTCTTTGCTGGCAGGAGAAATGCGGGTGAGGGTGGAATGATGATGTGCAATGTGCCACCATCAATTCCAGGTGAAATCCTGGATGTGATGTCAGAATGTCAGCAACTCTATGGACCCTCCAAAAAACTTTATGGTAAATACCATAGATGTCAAAATCATCAGCTGATATGCTGGTGTCATGTCTGGGGCTTTATGTGCAAGTGATGGTGGCACATAGCGAAATATTAATTCTGTGCCCTGCCCTGCCTCCTACGTTCCCGGGGATGCCAGGTGATAGCTCCAATTTTCAAACCTAGCCCAAGTCCTAAATTCACTTTTATAAATCAAAGTATTTGCTGTTTTTCTTCCTGGATATTTTCCAAATTCCTCTTTAAGATCAGTCACCTTGAGTGCCATGTTGACTTTTAAAGAAATGCTATAAACAGCTAGAATGCTGCAGGACTGAGAATACATTCTGTATTGTAAATAATGTATCACATAATGAGTTAGACAAGTTCAGTCAGAAGAATTATTTGTCAGGTATAAATTTAGCACATACTGCATTGTCATTTAGCAGAATCAACCTGTTTTGTTTTAAATGTGTCGTTTATGTAACAGCACAAGACATCAGACATGACTTTTCGAAGGAAACAGAGAAAGGTAGAATCACAAGTCACAATCACTTCACATCAGGCAGGGAAACTTTCAGTAGGAAGGCCTACAGTTTAATGTAGAGTCTGTGTTGCGTGTGGCTCTCAAAAATGAGACAGCTGCCCTTTGTTTATTCATACAGTATCTCATAGGGTCAGCTGAAACACTTGTCATGGTGGTAAACTAAACATTTGTGATGGAGTGCAGGTTTGGAACTTAGGAACCTGTGCGTTCACCACTGCAGAAATGACATCACATGCCACAAGGATTGTGCAAATGTATGGATAATATGTCCCACTTCTTTGGTTCTTACCCTCATACAGAACAGGGCTTCCAAATTCATGGATATTTGGAGGCAGTGATTGAGGTAGGCAGAGTTTGGAGAGGGGAGGGAACTCTACGGGATGAGATGTCACACCCTGTTATGTCACATCCAGGTCAGTGCCTCCTCTTACTGTGAGGTCACTTTCTCTCACCAAAATTTAAAATTTAAATCAATCTGCCTGCCTCAGATCACTCAACCTCTCAACCTAAAATCCTCTCAAAATTGTCTTCAGGTTTTTCTCTGTGTTGAGGAGAAAAATTCAATCTGAAGAGCCAGTCGACAGCAGTCCCATCCCTCTCTCAATCCCCAGCTGGCCTCTAGTCTTTAGTATTTTCTCAAGTGACTGTCAATCAGTTTCTCCTAGCCTCTCTAGTATACAATAGGGTCTTTGTGGTATACCACTGGAGAAAAGTAAGTCCTAGATAATCCATTTTATGCAGCCATTCTAGAACTTCAATTTCTCCTAGATTCTACATTTCCTGTAGGGGAATGGATCTCTGTAGTTTGAAGATCAATTTTAATTCTGGGAGAACTCCAGATACCAGCAGGAAGGCTGGCAGTGCAATCTTAATACACGAAGACGAAGCATTGCAGGAGTCAGACAAAGCTTGTGCAAATTTGGACTCATGAATTTCAAGTTCATATGCATGGTAGCTGTGAATGTGGGCGTTTCTGATGCCCAAACTCACATTTTACCATACGTCGACGTTTATTATTGAGATTAATGTCTGAACCGGCTTTCTACTTCATAACGTATTAAACATGAAGTTTAACGTTTATGTGTGTGCATACATAACATATTTATGAATAAAATGTCACGCCTTGTCAAAAAAGGGTTTACATGTCAGCATATTTTTATTCCAAAAATATTAAATGGCGTTCTATAGTTTAATTTTAATGACTTTATGCTGTTTATGATTGTATCATTTTTACTATGTAAGCCATCTTGTGCAGGTGTCTTGAGACGCGGCACATAACATTTCCCTAATAGACAGACTTAGCACCTGTATCAGAAACACAGTCCTTTTATAAATCTGGATTATTATCACTTGCAGTATCCAGAAACATCTACCAAAAGCTAAATGAGACTTAAGAGAGCACAAAGCGATTACATCACACATATGTGGTGTAACTAAAAAGCATTTTGATCACCATGGGCTAGGGCTGCCAGCCACTAAGTGAAATCTGGAATCTTTTAGAATGATAACTGCCATATTACAGATATCAGTTCCCCCGGATAAAATGGTACCTTCGGAGGGTGGACTCTATTGTGTCACATCCCTACTGAGCTCCCTCCTCTCCTCAAATTCTGCCCTCCCCAGAAGCCACCCCCAAATTGAAAAATCTAAAGTTCGAATTCCCCAGCCCAGAGTTGGCAACCCTCCCATGGACCAAGGTATATTAATGCAAACCCTAATACTGAATAATGGGAGCACTTTAGTGCTATAGTGCTCACCTTCGAACGTTTTAAAAAATCCAAGGAAGATTGTGTGGTGAAAAGGGGCAGGAGGGAAAGCAGCACTGTTTGAAATGACCATAGCGCTTCAGAGACAGCTCATTAACGGAAGGAAATTTGCTATATGAAACCCCCATCCCTGTATTGCTTTACTTGAAATTGGGCCAACAATGAATTACATTTGGTTTAGAATGGTAATGTGAGAAGGGCCAATGTCTGTGAAATGCTATGAATTCTGAAAATGCTATATAAATAGTAATTATTATTGTTATTTGGTAGCAAGTTGCTATCAGTTTGGACTTGGAGCTGGCATAATACAGAGGGACAGACTTCCTCCATATGCCTTGCATAATGTGTTATGCAGCTTCAGGCTCCATATGCTTGTATAGTTTGCTTTGCTATTTGTATCACTGCAGAATGCCTTGAGGTATAAAGCTGAAGTCCTAAATATAATTTCTTGGAAGTCAATGGGCAGCAGAATTTGCATCCAGTGCTCATTCAAATCCCATCCATGACATTAATATCAACACATTTTTTAAAAGTTTCCATTTAGATGGGTGGCTAAAGACTTCCAACCATGATAGATCTTTTCATCAGACTATGGCTCATTTAGATCCCTTCACTGGGGCTGGGTGGTGACAAGCAGGACACGAACAACTTATGGAATTGCCACAGTTCTTATGGTCTGTAGCAAACATGGCTGTTAAAAAAGACTGGACAAATTCACAGGTCTATCAGTTAGTAGAGGCAGTATGGATTGCTAGGTGCTGGGGACAAGTGAGGGAGATTAGCTAACTCTTCCATTCCCTTTTGGAGAACTTTCCAGGATCACTGGGCCAGCCACTGCTAAAGACTGAGTGCCATATTAGGAGGACTTGCTGTTTGAGCTCAGAAGGAAGGATCTGTTTGAAATGAACTGTATTGACCAGGTACAATGTTTCCTTGATCTTCCTAGAATGTGGCAGAAAGATATTCTGCTTAAGGAATCAATGGCCTCTTTGTCCACAAAGCATGGCAGAATGCTTAACCTCTTTCTTCTATCCTTTGTGTTGTCTCTGTTTCCTTTAAATTGAATATTTCCTTTGCAAACCCTCTTCTTTTCTCAGGGAAAATGATAAAACATTAGTGAAGATTTCCCACTATTCATGTGACAGAAATGGTTTCATAAAGGCCTACCACAGCGAGTGCACGAAGAGAGGAATTAAATTTAAGAGTGACTGTGCCTGAAAATAAATAATTTCGTTTAAAGGTGGTGAGTAAATCTTTAAAAGGGGACTTTGTAGCGCAGTAAGTCAGATAACGTACTTCTGAAGCAGCCCACAGGATAATACTTTTGCTCCCTCCATCAAAACTTCAGTGCAGCTCCATTAAATAGATAAGACATTTGTTTACTTTGTATCCCAGTTGTATCTTTATATTCTTTCCCACATGCACACACCATCCAAATGCTAATATTTAATTCTCTTTAGATATGCAGTGAACAAGGATATAAGCATATTCATTCCATTACAGACTTTTGGCTTCTGAGATATTTGATTTTAATTGATTTTGCTGCCAGCTCTTGTGACCCCTGATAAAAAATTGTTGCATTGAGCAAGTGATGGATGATGGCAGCCCTTTCTTATTGTATAAATACTCTCAGAAGCATTAGTCAGAAAAAAGGTCTACGTTACTTCATTAAACCAACAAATATAATCAATTCAAACCTGATTTACAGGTTTTATACTGGGAAGAAGACCACCCTTAACTTTATTTTTAATGGATTTAAAATGTACATCATACAATATTAAATCTCCTTAGCATGGTGTGTAAGAGCTAGTAATCAAAGTGAGAGTCCTTGTTAAATAATTCTAGCCTGAGCCCAACTGGAGTTTCACATTACAGACATTAATTTTAAAATACACTTTCCTTTGCATGGTGGGGAAGATTAACACTTAGGTGCTCTCCATGACGGGATATAAATTTGGCCCCCTATTTTGAGAGCTGTGTATCACAGATATAGAATACAGTTAAAGTGAGAGTGCATTTGCTAATCATAAGAGGTAGAACCTACATGTTCCTTGTTTAGGAATAGCCATGCATTCCATACTCATTAATAGATCCTGAAGGAAGAGGGTAAAAGTGATTGTTTCCAACATCTCATGAGGATCACCTCCAAACTGTAGATGAAGGGAACAAGTGCGGTGCTGAGATTCATTTAAATAAATTAACCAGTACGAGGCTGGCTTATATTCGTGCACACACTCACATCCAACACACCCTAACTCCTGTGATAGGTTCTATATACATGGCCCCGGTAACTATAGGTTATCTTCAGGATCCTAGCATTCCCATTGGTCCTCCCTAGGATCCACGGTGGCTATTGTTCTAGACCCAAAGGTCTGTGAGTCTGGTAGACCGCATGGCCAGGCGCACATGGTCACAGCCATCTTAATACATAACACCCCTCCCCCCTTAGTTCCAAAGTACTAGCAGTGCAAGCATGCCACAGTGCCACACAGGACGCTTTTTGCGTTCGCACCCATAAATCCATTTGCCTCACCATTTTCATGGGCTTTGGCATGAAATACTCATTCAGGACCTTACAGAGATCCTCACATGTTCTGTCTTCCAATTTGGCCGGTGCTATGAGGCCCTTGGCCAGATGGATGGTGGCTTCCCCACACAAGCTTATTAGCAGGGCCCGTTTCTTACCGGTGTCGGTGATGTCATGGAAGGTGAGGTAGTTCATCAGCTGATCTACCTGTGCTTCCCAGAACTCTGGATGCATGTGGTTGAAAACTTCGATGACTCCTGTAGCTGTAGCCATGAGGGCGGTGTGGGGAGCGATGATTGGAGGAATGGTGCACAGTGCAGTGCTTCTGAGGAGCAATACGAGGCACGGTGTCCTGTTGATCAGTGCTTGGTGCCAGTCCAGAGTTGGAGTCAGGCTCGCTCATCAGGATCCCATCCTTGTCACCAGCCATGTGATCTTAAACAGACCCGGACCTTCGCCCATACAAACAATATCCACTTCGGATCCTAGGGTGCACCAATGGATTCACCTGGATCCGAAAGTAGACCAACCAGGTCTGTTGCATGTAAATAGAACCTATCACTGGGCTTGGGGTGTGTGTTGGGTGTGGTTTGGGTGTGGTGTGTTCATGCATATAAGCCGGCCTGTGGCCAGCCAAAGTTAACTGTGATTCCTGATGTAATCAATAAACCTTGAGCTGATTCACTATGCTGAGCCTCCGCTTCCAGTACTTTTCACTTTCACTGGAATCAAGGAGTGCCTTTCAG
>NW_015176058.1:125160-141571 GCF_001447785.1 Gekko japonicus | reverse complement strand
GCAGGATTTGACCTCGAGTTATTAAGAATCTTCCCTGCTATTGTCTTTACTTTAACTGGAGCTAATGCAAAAGGTAGAATCCTTCTTGTGTTTTACCTTCTTTTTCAGAGGTGTGCTTTGTGGAAGTTTTTCAGCAGCTTTGCAGCAGTGCAATTCAGTGAGAAACATGGTCCTTTCAGAAGTAGCTGTTTGCTGTTTTCATCTAAAAGGCACAGGAGGTAGCAAGTCCTCAAACCAAGCTGGAAGAAGAGTAGAGTTTTATTGTGAAGATTGTACTAGTTTGACTTTTCTCAGAACACACTAATCTATACTTCAAAAGCCATGATGGATTTGATTCCAGGCATTCCCACAAAAATATATTCCTCTCAGTTTTATTATAAGTGTTTCTTAGAAGGTGAAGAACAAAGTTCAAGTCCAGGGGCATCTTTAAGACCAACAAAGTTATACTCAAGGTATAAGCTTCTCTGTGGATGCACACTTCTTCAAATACATTGAAATGGATGGAAGCTACCAGTCGATACATATAGGTAGAGGGTGAGCAGCACCAACAGATGCAAGGACCAAACTGGAAAAACAAGCTTAGTTTATATGGTCACCATTTTGGGGGGTTTAATTCCTATCCTATACAGGATAATAGAGCACCTTAAATATTGTTATGAATTTTACTATGGATATGTAATATTGTTTTATTGTATTTTATCTATTTAATCCGGCATTAGCCGCTTGTTAGCCGCCCTGAGCCGCTTGGAAGGGCGGGATATAAATCTCAAATAAATAAAAATAAATAAATAAATTCCTGGTGGAAACATAGGGATGGAAATAAATATATCAAAATTGGAGATTGATGGGCTGATGCTGAGAGATCTGTGTAAGAAGACCTTTTATATTTCTGAATCTATAACTTATCGCTGGGGGTACATACTTTTTCAAAAATAATGATCACACACACACACTTGTCTGTTTCTGTTATGGGTCTGCACTTTCATTTTAAGCAGAGACAGGGAATCCAATAACATCAATACATTTGCAAGATCTCTTGTGCAGAGATAGAGCAGCTGCATCCTGAACAGCAGCTCTCTGGGTCTCGAAAGGGTGAAAGCTCGAGTGGAGCAGGAAACCAGCAGAAGAAAAGCTTTTCCAGTCCCTCCAGAAGGGCTTGATTGCTTCTCATCTGCTTTAATTTTTCCCTGATGACAAGCCGTGCTCGGGAGTAATAAGTGCGGCATGAACTAAATACATCACAATTGAGTGCTTGCATAATGGCATTGGTGAAAAGGAATCAAATGGACTTAGGTTTCATCAACTTGTGGCTATTGACCCCCCCCCTAGCAAAAGCAAGCTTGAAAAAAGAAAGATGGTACTTTTGCTTTTTAAAAAGCCCTCTATGAAGATTTTGTTTCTAATTTGTCCATTTAATAAGTAGCATTTGGTTGTTTTATGCAAATAGTATATGTGCAAACAGTATTATTTGGTACAGGGAGGCAGTAACAGCAGGGGAGTAGGCTTCCAGCCATTCTACTTTCTTAGATTTGGGGAAAGACAACAAATGTTTTTGGTATAAGAAGTTACTGGTTGATGGCTACTTTCCCTGTTATCAAATTCTGGGCAAGTGGAGGAGGGCAAATGTATAGGACTCTCTCTTTCTCTCTTTCTCTCTTTCTTTCTTTCTTTCTTTCTTTCTTTCTTTCTTTCTTTCTTTCTTTCTTTCTTTCTTTCTTTCTTTCTTTCTTTCTTTCTCTCTCTCTCTCTCTCTCTCTCCCCCCCCCTTCCTCCCTGTGTGTGTTTTAATAGTCTCTTCTTCAGATATGCAGATCTGTTACTTACTTCTTAATTACTGTTTTCACAACCAGGATCATAAACAACACTGGATCTATTAATTTATGCATATTGTTTTTCAAATAGTGTTGTGATTTTTACTTATTTATTTTGATACAGTTAGGGAGCAATCCTAAGCAGGTTTGCTTAGAAGCAAGTCCCATTTTATTCACTAGGGCTTGCTCCCAAGGAAAGTGTTCTTAGGCTGCGGTCACACACACTAAACAATTCACTTTCAATCCACTTTTAGTGCACTTTCCAACTGGATTTTACAGAGTGAATTGGCAAAATCCAGTTGGAAAGTGGATTGAAAGTGGATTTTTTTAGTGTGTGTGACCACAGCCTTAGTGTTGCAGCCCCATATACCACCTTTCTGCCAAGGCGGTTTAAAATTCCAAACAACATCCCACATAAAATACACCCCTTCCCCCCAAAAAACAGGCAGGATAAAAGGCACAGAGAGGAGCCAACTCTTATGTAAAGTCTTGGATAAATGTGTACAGCTGTTCCATAATGACCAGATGGTAAAGGCCACTATAGAAGACAGTTCTGAAAGGAAATAAGCAGCAGTTGGTTCCAGATAGGCTGTTTAAGGGGATCTTGCAGTCTCCTTCTGGTGTCACCAAGATGGAATGACCAGTGATGTAAAGAAAGAGTCAAATGGCAGTTGGCCTCAGCCAGGCCAATGGAGGGTGTTCTTGTT
Source organism: Gekko japonicus (assembly GCF_001447785.1). Taxonomy (NCBI): domain Eukaryota; kingdom Metazoa; phylum Chordata; class Lepidosauria; order Squamata; family Gekkonidae; genus Gekko; species Gekko japonicus. The sequence continues at coordinate 139,053 of NW_015176058.1, read as the reverse complement.
TCTGGTTCAAGGTTTTGCTGAAGGAAGTCTGTTTCAGTTGGGTTGGGGGAGGCAAGAACCAACACCGCAACAAAATGCCAGGTCTGATATTTTTAGTATAGGTACATCAAATATATGATACAATAGGACACAGATTTCTGGATCACTCTACACTACACTCAAAAGACCAATGTACAAGATATCACAGTTAATATTGCCATGTGAAATCATGTGCTCCTCATTGCCCAATCAGTCAGGGATTAAGTTTAGACATGGGCCTGTGCTTTCTGTGCAACAGTGGTGATTGTGTATTTTGTGCATCTCGGCTAAAGTACAGGCTATGTCAGGAAACCCTTGTACATCCTTTTTTCCTTGGAATGCTGTCCCTCCCATAACTGCCTGTGCACGCATGCCTTCTCCATTGTGGCCCCCACCTTATGGAATGGCCTGCCTGAGGAGGTCAGGAAGGTTCCCGCTCTCCTAGCTTTCCACAAACAATGCAAAACTGAATTATTCTAGACAGCTTTTCGATGTAGGCAATAGAGTTGCACTGTACTAAATGATTCACAAAGTTACTTAGATAAAGTTTTTGAGACTGTGGTCTACACTACTGTGTTTAGCTTACTGAAACTAGGATCCTACTATGTAATTATTGTACTATATTTAATGTGCCACGTTAAGACTTATGCTTCACTTCAGTTTTGTTGTTAGATTTCTGATTGGTTCTACAACCCTAATTCTTATTATATTGTTTATTGAATACCCCATCCTTTCAATGGTATTCACTCACTCTGTCTAATCTGCCTTGAGTCCAAGTGAGAAAGGTGGACTGACGGACCGACTGACTGACCGACTGACTGAATAAATGAATGAACGAATGGAGGAATCAGCGTTGTCCAAGACCTTCCTGTTCTGAGGGACATAGAGTAGTAGTAGACCATTTTTTTTGCTCTGGGAATCTGCACAGTAGACATAGGTCTATCATCCCCACAAATAAGGTCCATGTAAGCACCCATTAATTCTGTTGCTACCTTAACATTCATCCAGTTATAAAGAAATAATTCAATACAAGCTAAAAATACTACAGCCGAATATGAAGAAATCTTCCCCTCCCCACTTCACAGAAGATAATAATGAGGTTTCAGATCTATTATTCCCACAGAGAAGTATAACAAAAGCTATGATTCATGGTTAAGTTGTGTAACAATTCAAATAAGAAAGAAATGCAGAAAGTAAAGCTGTCACTGGGTATGGAATAATCTGCCGAAACTTTACCTCACAATAATTGGAGGGGGGAAATGTCAGTGGAGCCATGAAAATAACCTCTTGCTTGAATAAAGAACTTGACTGTATTGCAATGTGCATTTTATACAGAGGTTGTTCAGTTCTGGAGATAAAACAATCTGCCCATTTTGGCATAGTTTAGAGTTTTGCTTGACAGGGCTATAAAAGGGCAGACAGAACAAACTTCTTTTGTGTCCTGCAAGTAAATTGCAGGTGAACATTATTTAAAAGTTTCTTGACAGTATGGAAATCCTGCTCCTCGGCAACATCTGTTGTCATTACTTTTCAAATCTATCTCTCACCCTTGTCTTTTCCACCAGTGCTGTGGGCTGCCTTTGGAATGTACAGAGCAAGGCCACATCTATTAGTTTCCCACTTATCACTTGGAATTAAACAGCAGAATGTGCATAATTAGAAATCACCTCAACCTGGAAAATGGCATAATGACAGAGTCCTTGAAATCAATGAAGGTGAAAGCTGTATGTATTCACACATTTCTGTAAAGTTGAAATTGAATACTGATTACGATTTTGTCTCAGCATTTCAACAATTAAGTTATATTTATTCTGACTGGAAGTTTATTTTCAGCACTGTACAATTTTATGTAAAGCAGCCACTACTAAAGGTGAAGTATAAAATCCTTTTGTTCAGAGTTCAACTTGGGTTCATGCACATTGTACAAGCAATCACTCTGGGCCATTAACTACATATAGGCCATGTTCAGACTGGCAGTTTGGCCCGACAGCCAAACGTTTCAGGAGCGTTTCACTAGCGGATTAAAGGGACAGGTTCACACAGGCACAGCTGTCCGGCGTCCCCCACTCGTACTCAAGCCGTCTTGTACCGCTTCCCTCCCGAGTTTTAAAAGTACCTGGTGGAAGTGGTAGCAAACCGTGTGGAGAGCGGGTTGATTCCGGTTCCCTGACATGTGAATGCAAGCACTGTAAGGCGGGAACAACCCGCAGTCATTGATAATAGGCACTGGCTGTTTCCGCAGCAGGCGCCCATGCCCATAGGTGCATGCAGCGGAGCGCAGAAACCGCTGCTAACAGCCCGCCAGGGGCGGTCCAACAGTGTGAATGCTCCCTTGCACTTCCTCCACAGTATCCTCCTGCTTCATTTGCTGCAGTGTGAACAGGAATACTGCGACCAAGCCGTTCCGGGTCTGTTCCGAGTCTTCTTTGACGCGACTCCCTAGCGCTGCAAACTGCCAGTCTGAACATGGCCATGGAATCTCAAGAGGAATAATTGCATACAATGTGGTCTCTGCTCAGCCAAAGAAGCCCAGATTTTCCTAGGGTTCAAAAGAATGACTAAATAAGAAAAAAAAATAAGGTGAACAAATGAAGCTGCCTTATACTGAATCAAACAATTCATTTATCAAGGTTGGGATTGTCCATTCTGATTGGCCGTGGCTCTCCAAGATTTCAGGCAGAAGTCTTTCATATCACCTACTATCCACTCCTTGTAACTAGAGACAAACCTGGGACCTTCTGCATGCCACACAGATGTTCTGCCACTATACCTCAGCCTCTCTCAAATAGTCTAATCTGCAAACAAACAAATAAAATTTGTACTTATTTTATTACATTGTTTGTCAGATCAAGTTGTTCTTCTGCTCTTTGGGATAACTATGGGACCCAGTCATTGAGGTATGTGAGCAATCATAATAGGAGGGACACTTTCCATTTCCTCAGCAGCGTTTTCCCCTCTAAGTTCTGAGGGTGGTGGGAAAACAAAAGATGTTCTCCAACATTGCTGGATAGGTTCCTTCCTGTGGCTAGTGGTCCATATTAACAATGAAATTTATCTTAAGGACAGGATGAAGACAACTTCATGCAAAGTCCAAATAAAATGTTATTTTGGGTATGCAGATCAGGCAAGTCACAGGAAAAGGGTGACTAAACAAAATCTGAGATTCTCATCTATTCTTCTTGGTTTTCCTTGTCGCATATATATGTGTGCCTCCCTTTCCCCCCCTTTTGTGGCTGTTTTCCCCCCTTTACTTGTGTGTGTGTGAGAGAGAAATACTGCTGTATGAAGTTGAAGAGACAGTTGGAGATTAATTATCTCAGTTTACAGATATTGTCAATAAACAATATTTGCAGGCAATAGGGCAGTGGTTTTTGTTGTGTGGCAGAAAGGAGCCTGAAGTCAATGTAATTGTCATTTTTGGTTTTTTTGGTGTGTTTTCAATACTGAAACTCAATAAACTAACTGAGCAAAGGATGGGGCTAGGAGATTTTATTTATTTATAAATTTTATGCTGCCTTTCCACCCAACCCAAGGTGACAAACAATCAAAAACATTAAAACAAGTGTGAAATACATACACAAATACCATATATATAACAACACACATATAACAACTAAGCAGAAAACATGTTGTGAGAGGTCAATTTCAGAAAGACATCAGAATGCTAGGAAACCAAAAGGAATCATCAGAAAGTAATCTCTTAGTACCATTTTTTTTTTTGCAATTGTAGCTTCACTAAAACGACTGGAAGTCAAACAGGAAGGTCATCCTAGTTTTACAACCCATTTGGGATGGCAGCATGGAACCATATATAGCCTGTGACTGGCAAATGTAGCAAAGGAGTCACATTGGTCCTTGGAAAGACAGGCTGTCTGGGGGACCCTGTTTTGTCCAGTCCAGTGGAGTGTCTTGGTTTTTTTCTTGACATATGTGATTAATTGTCAGGAGTTGCTTTCCTCTCAACATCCTGCTCACTTACATTGTTCGTACTCTGCTCTCCAGCTGCCACAACAGATTTCTCTGAAAAATTGAAATATGTCTTTGTATTTCAAGTAAAACCTCAGATCAGGCATACCTTGTCCTGCACCAACCATCCTTGGCTAATAATAGCAAAGCCAGTGTGAATAATAGAACATTAGGGTGAATACTAAATCCAATCTCCCATGGCACTGATACCCTCCCCAACTTAAAACAATTCCATCTCTATGCATTTTGCAAGTCTGCCTTCCCAGTTACCTAAAAGAGCCTATTTTATCCAGTAACCTTTCCAGGTCCTGTATAAGTATCATCCACCCCTTTAAAGAGGCAAAATATAAAGACATGATTGGTTTTTAAGGTTTCATCTCCTGCAAATAATCATGCTTCACACACACAAAAAGGGCTTTTTAGATAGCACAGGAAATGGGAATTTACTGTAGGTTTCTGTGCCTCCCCTGCAGAAATCAGTAGGACTTAAAATATGCTGGATTTTGGTTGGTTCACAATAAATCATTAACGATCTGTAAATTATATGCAAATCTGTTTTAAAGAATATTACTGCATTGTAACCTGGATAGTAATCAATTGGTCACTGCCGTTTTAAACAGTTATACCTTTCTACATCCATTGAAATCGATGGTCTTCAAAGGGTTTAGGATTGTTTAGGATTGCAAGAATATGTGTTTTGCAGACAGCAAATTTAATTCCTCCTTGCAAAATGATAAAGGAGAAATCATCTGAAGCAAACTAGTCTTCACATTCCTCAAAGTACACCAAAGCCAGTAAGAACTGATAGGCTTCATTTCCATCAACTTTAAGGTAGTGCATAATTTTCTCCATAGCAGAATGGCCCACTCAGCATCTGCTACTATTCTTTAAAAATGAGAACTTGCACCTTCTAATGTCTATGAATTACTATATTGTCCATCATTTATCTCACTACTGTATCCCCTTTTTCACCATTCTTTTTCCTTGCCTCCCAATCCCTGGCCTCATTTTACATTTGTGATAGCCAGCATAACTATATGATTAATCATAGTCAAGGTGGTATCCATGGAACACCAGAGTGTGAGTGAGTACCCAGGGATATGCTTCATACCCAGCATCAATATTCATTTCTATTAAAATCGGATGAGTCAGGTAACATTCTGAACCATTGTCTGGATGTGGCAACCACTTTAGATTTATGGTATGAAAAACTATGGGATCAATTTATTATGGGAAGATAACAAAAAACACACCTCCATCTTCTTCTGAAAATACCTAATCAAAATTTGTTTAACTCTGGTTCCCAGTACCAAAATATACAACCAAGAAAGCTGTTGTACTTTTGAATCCAAACTGTAAAGGGTGGATATACTAATCTCTATTTGCGTTGGCTTAGCTCATAACACCTGTTTGATAGTCATGGATTCAGGAATCTTACTGTTATACCCTGTCTTACTAGTAGACTTAAGTGCTGCTAAAGCATATAGTTTATTGCTTGTACCTCTCCTCAGGTATCTGATTTTGAATTTGAAATTGGATGTTACTTGGTTCTCATTTTATGTAAATTTCACATACATTTCCAATAAAATAAAAAAACTGAGATCTATCCGAAATGAAACAGGCACTGGAAAGAGATGGAGCCTTCTTAGTTGTAGCACCCCAATTGCAGAATACTCTTTTCACAACCATTTGACTGGCACCAAGTCATTTAAATTCTGTGGAAAAATTAATCCACCATTAATAAAAATAAGCACAAATTAAGGAAAGTACCTTTGGTTCAGCCATCTTGATAAGTAATACCAGTGTTGTTCATTTACTGTAACCTTAACACATCCATGTGTCTTATAAATTTAATGTTTGTCAAGAAGCATTTCTTAACCAATACATTTCATTTTTTTCCTAGTCTCAGTTTTCCTTATAATGCCCAGCTCTAATATGGAAATTAAGGTCATAGCCAATTTTGTTATTTATTTTTTTAAAAAAATGTTTCTTCTTATAAAGATGGTTGGATAATGTTGCATTTATCAAATCACTTCTAATCTTAGTCCCTAAGAAATAAGAATAAACTTCAGAATTGGCTTAACTGTTATTTGGGTTTATCCAATCAGGCTTACCATCTGCTGAATGCAGTATTCTGGCAGCCAATTAGATGTGGTGGGCAAGGAAACCATTTTTGGGAATCACAGCTGCTTGTCCAAAGTAGAATGGCTGTTTATCCAGTCAGCTGCATTGCCCAGTAAGTATTTCCAGCAGTGGTTACTAGTCTGTTTCCAAGCAACAGCATCAGGTTTCCTCAGGCAGTTTTATATCACAGATTGAGGCTGTCCTCAGGCAAAGCCTAAATCTGAATCGAATTCTCCACACCCCACTACACCTCTTCTCAAAAATTCTCCTCTGGATTTTGATAGTGAATATTCTCTGGGTGTGTGAATACTTGGTGTATATTTTGTATCACTATCCATGCCAGACACTGGAAGATTTTTGAGTAGCTGCCAGCATTAAATATCAGTCAATCTTTGGCATTATGGGGCCACTGACATGCAATAGTATGCACTTTAGTTTAACAGAAGTGGTGTCATAGATGCAACGAACATGAAATTGAGCAAACTTCAGAGGATGGCGGAAAACAGGAAGGCCTGGCATGATCTGGTCCATGGGGTCGTGAAGAGTCGGACTCGACTGTGCGACTGAACAATGACAACAAATTAGAATTTCGAATTAATTTAATTTAACAAATCAAGACAGTGATATTTGAATACTGCTATTGTTTTGGATATTTAATTTTAGAAGGCCATATTAATTGGGTGTAAAAAAACCAAACCAAAAAGTCTTGTGCCACCATGAAGACTAACAGGTTTATTGTAGCATAAACGTTATGGTTAGAGTCTACTCCATTGGACGTATGGAATAAATCCTTATTTAGCAAATTTAGACACACATAAATAGGGAAAGTTGTGGACAGGCCATGAAATGATGTTCTGAGTGCCCCATATTTCTTAGGGTCCAGCCACCAGTGAGAATCCATCCATGTATTTTTACACAAGAGCCGGTATATGAAGGATATAAAAAAAAATTAATGGGGGAGAAGGTGAGTACAGATTAGAGGTGACATCAAGTCTATGAAGAAAACTGTCACTGTGTGCATAAGAGACATGCCTTTTAATGAGGAAGCTGTGTGCAAGCTCTCAGTAAGCCCACAGTATCCGCACGTTTAGGTGATCATGGGAATAAGTTCTTAAGTGTGCATTATGCAGCAATTCAACAACAAATACAGACAGACCCATGTTGATTTTTTCAATTGTTATTTTCCTCTTAGTTTTCATGACTGTGTAAGAATAATCCATTTTTCTCAAGTGAGCTGAAACAGATCTCACAGGTTTCTTTTCAACTTTTTTTTTTTTTGGGGGGGACCCTGCAGGCTGGCAGCATCCAGTGATATTCCATCCCTGTGAATATCTACACCAAATGTGCTTCTTTGTAGCAGCCAATTAGATGCCAATGTACTCTGGACTTCTAAATATATATTCTTTTGTCACATCCACTCAGAGATCCAACTACCACCTGGTTTCCTCATGGGTTTACTTAATTAATTTTTAATTTGGCATTTTGAGCTAAAATACGTTTAGCTTTCAGCAAAGCACTCAACAAAACCACAGTTTCTTTCAGCCTTTGGCTCTGTTCTTCAGTTTTTCTGTAGTTTCAGTTTCAGCTTTTTGTAATCCAAAACAGTAACAGGTACATGTTGTGCATTTTAAAAGTTCCAAACTAGGTCAGCATGAGCTTGTTATGTGAATTTACAGAAGTTTTGAGCCCTGTGGACTTTGTTTATTAAATGACACTCAAAGGCTTAGAAAGTCATCTTAACTGGGTATGCATTCAGGAACTTGGATGTACAAGGAGTTTTCACAGAGCCATCTTGTGAAATGTGAATTCAAGATGTCTTCACCTTTGTAATGTCTGATTTTCACCGAACTTTAAAAAATATATATATTTCAGCCCTTGACAGGTAATAAAGTTATTGTTATTCAGTAAAATCTTATCACTAATCAGGTTGCCAGGGGAAGATCTGAAAAAGTGAGCAGTGGCTCATGAAAGCTCATACCCTACCACAAATTTTGTTAGCCTTTAAGGTGCTACTGGACTCTTGCTCTTTTCCAATGTTGCCAGGATTGTTCAAATGCAAGCACCACCTTCCAGACCTAGGCAGAAATCCACCATTCTGGACAATCATGAAACAAGCTACTTTCTAATAGATCCATTTTGAAATCACCAACTAGAAGTTCATGATATTTTGAAGACTACAGCTATCTATTTAAATGAAGTAACTCAGTGCAAGACAGAATGGAGTACGGTTTGGTCCAATTTCCACTTGAAAATCTACTAATTTTGATCACTTCTTCCATGAACTATTTTCTTGGGTAAATACATAGAAGGAGTCTGAAGACTTCCATGAACTCTGTACCAAAATTCCAAGTCTTGGAACAAAAAAATGACAAAATCCTTGATTAGAAATCTTACTATGCAGTCCTCTGCTGAGTTTTTTCAGTCGAGGTATGTTGATTTCAGTGGGCTTAGGCTGGAGAATCTTTTTTATAGAATTCCAGTGATAAGATCCCATATGAGAAATCCATACAACTCCATTTAGAACATCCAATAGGAGAACTGGAAAAATGGGCTCCTGTAACTACTCAGGAGATAAAAGCATACATAGGGCATCTGAAGAATGCCAAAAGGCCTGGATTAGACAGAATTCCCCCTAAATTACTCTAGGCAGATAAAAACTGGTGGGGGGCTCTATTGGCCTCTCTGTTCACTTTTATTGATGAAACAGGGCATATCCTTAAAGACTGGGGTATGACCATTGTGGTCCCCTTTTATAAGAAGGGCAAGAAAAAGAACCCGTCAAATTACAGACCAATCAGCCTTCTAAATATCATAAGCAAGTTATACACCGAACACTTGCTTACTAAATTTATAGATTGGCTGGAACAGGAGGAGATTCTAGTGGAAGAGCAAACTGGCTTTAGAACCGGTAGGTCCACGCTTGATCATATTCTGATGCTTCAACATCTTATAGAAAAATATGGTGCTAGAGGACAAGCATCACTCTATGCAGCATTTGTTGACCCGAAAGCAGCCATTGATACAGTTTCCAGAGCCAGGCTTTGGGAAAGATTACAGGCCTCAACAATTAACAAGTGTTTGCTGTACCTTGAGCAATGCATGAGCAAACTGCTCTTAGAGTGAAGTACAGTCAGTTAGGGCACTTGTCAGACTCCATCCCAATGTTTAGGGGAGTCAGGCAGGGCTGCCTCTTAGTCCCTACCTTGTTTCACTTTTGCATAAATAACTTGGTAAGTTTCATGAATGACCCCAATTTTCACTCCCCAGAACTAGCAGATCGATACATCCAAGTGCTACTGTATGTGATGATGCCATTATTCTCTCCAGAACTCCTATAGGGCTGAAATGGGCTCTGAAAAAATTCTCCCTTTATTGTGATATTCAACATCTGAAAATTAACCACCAGAAAACAAAGGTCCTGGCTTTTGGGGAAAAGACAAGGTCCAGGTGTTGGGAGCTTCAAGGACATAAGCTGGAAGTATTCAGCTTTAAATATCTGGGAGTAACGGTGCAGGCTTCTGGTTCCAATAAAATTCATAACAGCAGAGCTGCTGATATATGAGAAAAATCAGCAAATAGTATTCTGAAATTCTACCTGACACAGGGGGACTACAGTGTTCTGGCTGCACTTCACTTGTCGGCCCAGTTAACCTACGGACATTCCTGGAGTCTTCAGCTTCCTCCCTGTTTCTACACAAGAGAGTACAATCAAAATTTCTTAGAATGCTAATCCAAGTACCCAAGAGTGTATCAAACTCCTGGGTTCACTTGGAAACAAGAATGATCCGGGTAGAAGCCAGAATTACAGGCAATATAAATCCTAAGGGTCTGTTCCCTCTCATCCTGCATGACCAACTTCAGAGCAGTTGGCTACAAGTGGTCCAAATGTCCATTGAAAAGCTGGGTTCCCCCCCCCCCCCCCCAAGTCCTCCTAAAACTTGGCATAGATTGGGCAAAATTGCTCATTAAGCAGAGAGTGCTAGATTCAGAAAGTCAAGTAGACATCTGCAGTTCACCAAATTATTTTGCTTCAGCAAACAGTAGATATGTGGCTGTTCCGGCAGCCTCATTATACTTTCTCGAATCTCACAACACTAGAAGGGCATTTACCCTAGTGAGGAGTATGGCCTTGTCATTCGCAGTAACTGAGGGATGGTATAAAAGGATCCCCTATGAGTCCAGGCTTTGCACCTGTTCACCGACTGAAATAGATTCTCTGGAGCAGGGGTCATTTCCTGCAGGAGGGCACAGGAGCGGAGCTCCAGCAGTAAAGAGCCCAGGCTGCGGGCACATGTAACAGGTCCCACCCCCTGCTCCCAGTAGCCCTCAGTCAGAGCAAGAAGCTGCCAGGTAAGTTGCAGAGCTCCCCCAGTCTAAAACAGTCCAGTGGCACCTTTAAGACCAAGTTTTATTCAGGTACAAGCTCTGCACGTCCCCCCCCCCATAGCTAGTGATCCAAAACAGTCCAGTGGAGCCTGAGTGCTGGGTGTTTCCTTCTGACACACTTCCGGTGATGTCAGGGGGTGTGGCATATGCAAATAAGTCATGCTAATGAGTTACGCTAATGAGCTCCTGCACCTCTTTTTCTACAAAATGACCCCTGCTCTGGAGGATATATATTTTTAATTGCTCTCTCCATTCCGCGAGCCAAAAGGAAATGATCAGCCTGCTGTTAGAAAGGTTCCCTGGTAGAGCAAACAAAATTAAATTGAAATACCTGCTATCAGATAGGAATTGTCAGACAACAAGACAGGTGGCTAGGTTCTGCACTCAGTTTTACAAGGAACCAAAAAGCAAGGCAAATAGGCCATACCTCTATCTTTTAATTTTAAAAAACCCCTTTTTCTTTTCTAAAGCAACATTTTAAATGGTTTAAAAGGTTCAAAAGGTAGTTCTATTTCTCCCTTTTATAATTTTTATAACTTTTAAACTTTTGTGTTATTACAAGCCTTTTCTTGTTCTTACCAGGTAGGCTATTGTTGGGAATTCTTTTTCATTCTATTTCAAATTGATCAATTGAATTGTACTGATCAATGACTGTAATAATAATAATAAACTAAACTAAAATAAACCAGTGATAAGATCCTTCAAGTACCCTGTACAAAAACAGTTAAAGACTTTATTGGAACAAAATCAGGGCATGGTCTGGGCCCTACTACATTATGGCCAGCCACAGTCAGTGACAACATACAAAGTCTAAATTGAAACTAAAGCAAAGGCAACCATTTTAGAATAACTATCCAATACAATAAGGGGGCATCTCCATATTCACAACTTTTCACTTTATAATATAAAGGTCCACTTAGAAGTAAGTGTTAGCCAAATTGCTTTATTTACAGCAATTGGCAACTTATAAATGGGTTCTTGCCAATTTATACAAAGGTCCTGATCCCACCAAGGATTACCAGTAAAGGATTCAAGGCTGTGGTATTTGAAATATATGTCTTTTACTTAAAAATATATCTCATACAAACAATACTGATGCACTCACACATTCAATCAAGTTCCTGAGAATTACAGTAGGAAATAAGCACAGTTGCATTAGCAGGTAGGGATGATGGTGGGCGATACTTATCTGCCTTGCAGCTAGGTTGTTCCAATGAAGAATGGAGGGGAAGAAATGGAAAACAAAGGGAGTCCACAGGACCAGAACCAGCCGGAACGTGTGGGTCTCTTGACTGCAGATCAAGAGATCACTAGTAGAGGCAAGGGTTGGGGATAGCAAGTGGGACTTAAGAGGGGTAAAAGCAGACAGGGGTTGTCTTGGGGGGGAATGCTAGTTAACCAGGAGGGGCCAGGTGACTGGTTCTCTCCTTTTATAGGGGGTCCAAGAGGTGGGTGGTACCTATGCCAACCTCCTGACCCACCTACCTGTTAGTCCATCCCAAAAACAATCCTATTGGTTGCAGGTAGGGAGGGAGGTTACCTAGGAGGGGTGGCCAATATTGTAACCTAAAACCTTACTCAAAGTATTGGCATCTGGACAGGTGTGAAATCCAGGCATCAGGATGCTTCATTGTCATGCTGATGAAGTTGGCCAGTTCTTTTGATAACCAAATGTCCATCTGGTGGAAGATTCCAGCTCGGGAACAAAGCAGTTGATGGGTGATACGTGACCACAAGCAGCTTTGCTATGGTGGCTGTCTCTTCCCAAAATTGTTGTTTCATTGCTAACAATAATGGAGATTTGTGCTTCTTCACCAGGCTGGGCAACTGAGGTGCTGAAACCTTATTTACATGTAAGGTATGTGCAGGCACCCTCTATGTGTGTCATCACAACAAGTGACCTAAAGTGTACAGCTCTCTGAGCCCATGTGTGTGTGCACAGTCCATTGTGTAGTAATAAGCAGTTCATAAAACAAATATCAGGCTTGTTCCCTAACAGTAGTCCCATTTTATTTACTTACCCTGAGGAATGAGTTGAAGAAGAAAAAGGTTTTTATACCTCACTTTTCTCTACCCTAAGGAGTCTCAAAGCCACTTACAATCACCTTCCCTTTGTCTCCCCACAACAGTCACCTTGTGAGGTAGACAGGGCCCAAGGCCACCCAGCAGGCTTCATGTGGAGGAGTGGGGAGTCAAACCCAGTTCTCCAGATTAGAGTCTGCTACTCTTAATCACTACACCATGCTGGCTCTTAGAGTGCTTGTGGGACTGTGACATTTACTATTTATGTTTCTATATATTTATTTGATTTCATCATATCTGAAGGACTGTTCCTTCTCAAATGTCCCTGTATACCAAATAAGGGTCCAACCTAGAGGTGGCAACTCTGGGTTAGGAAATTCATGGAGAGTCAGGTGTGGAATCTGGGAAGGGGGAGGCTTGGGGAGGGGAGGTACCCCAGGTAGTGTTCCCTCTAAAGTGAGTTAGTGTGAGCTAGCTCACAATTTTTTAGCCTCCAGCTCACACATTTTTGTCTTCGCTCAGGAAGGATGGCTCCAGAGCAAACTAATTTATGCAGTGGCCAAATCACTCCCTCACAACTTTAATGCCAGTCGCTCACAAAGTAGATTTTTCACTCATAGGACTCCACAACTTAGAGGGAGCATTAAAATGCCATAGATGCCACCTCCTGAAACTGCCATTTTCTCAAGGGGAACTGATTGCTGTAGTCTGGAGATCAGTTGTAATTCTGAGAGAACTCCTCACACCCCCTGGAGATATGCAACCCTAGGAGTGCACCATCTGTGGAAGTTGTCTTGAGCTTTTAACTGGGTTTAAGCAACAGGCACTTTATATGCAGCAGGATCTTAATGGGGCTTTATTTTATTATGGAAAGATTTAATCTGGAATTGTAAACTGCCTTGAGTCATAATGGAAAGATGGGATAAGTAATCTCTCCCTTATTATAACTGAATAGCAACGTTCTATATTGAACGTTCTAAATTTGGCCCCTTTAGTGTTTGGCCGGAAGAACTGTCAGTCAGAAGACGCTGGCTGGGTTGACTGGCTGCTTTGTGCAGTCCCGCCCAGCATTTCAAGGTCTTTTGCATATGGAAGCTGATTGGACTTCACTCCATTCCACACCTCAAACTCCCCCCCCTGGCAAGGCAGTTGGAATTTTCAGTTGCATAGACAGATACAATGCCATACTCCCCACCCTACTGTATTCTGAGGTAAAATATGTCCTCACTCAGAACACATCACTTCCCCTTCAAAAGAAACAAACCCAATAACACAATCATGCCACACCACAAAGACAACAGATCACACCACAAGCAGAATACCACAAGGCAAAAAATGATAGGAAAAGGTGCCAGCAGTCACCCCATTACTGCCACA
>NW_015176058.1:106458-124159 GCF_001447785.1 Gekko japonicus | reverse complement strand
CGCTGGCGGGAGCCGCGGTCGCCCGGGCCGAGATTGGGGGGGCAAGGCGGGCGACAGAAGGCCGATGCCTCCGTCGCCCGGCCCTCTACAGAATCCACCCCCCAAACCTCCAGGTATTTCCCTCCTTAGAGCTGGCAACCCTACATTCCCCTCAGTGCCTGTTGGTAGGCAACTAAGCTTGGTCCTGTCACCTACTTTGGCCTTTGGGAGAAAACACATTGGGGCCAGTCCTGATAGGGTTGCCAACTCCAGATGGGAAATTCCTGGAGACTTGAGGGATGGAGCCTGAAGAGGGTGAGGTTTGAGGAGGGGTGGGACCTCAGACAGGTACACTGCCATAGACTCCACCCTCCAAACCAGTCAGTCCCACATAGGGAACCATTGTTGCCAATCTCCAGGTGAGGGCTGGAGAGCACTCAGAATTACAACTGCTCTGCAGAAGGGAGGGCAGAAGTCAGCTGAAGTCAAAGGGGCAGATAATGGTAGGTTGGTGGCTAGCTGGGAAGGAGATGGGGTTGCCAACTACATGCTGACAAATTCCTGGGGATTTGAGGGGTGGAGCCTGGAGAGGGTGGGGTTTGCAGAGGGGTGGGACCTCAGACAGGTAGAATGCCATAGACTCCACCCTCCAAACCAGCCATTTTGTCCTGGGTAACAATTGTTGCCAATCTCCAGGTGAGGGCTACAGATTACTCACAATTACAACTGCTCTTCAGGTAGCAGAGATCAGTTCCTCTGGAGAAAACAGTGGACTCTGTCATTATACCCTGCTGAGGTCACCACAGCAAATTGACACTGTTTGCCCAAAGCCAGAGCACTCCCCCAGAGCCTCTTTCTAGATCTCGTTGTATTGTTTTCACAACGGGCTTTACTGCTAGTAAATATATAAAACCTGTATGATGCTTTGAACTGGGACACAAGAAGGAATTTCTGACTCATCAAGCATATAGTCTTAAGAGAGGAGGATTGTAAACTTAACGTTGGTGTGTTTAATATCCGGCTGATAGAGCTCCAGACAATATTATAATGAAATAATATCAACTTGTTAAACTTAACCATTGCAAGATAGCTTGGATGTAGATTGCAATTCCGTATTGCATAAAAACAGAAATTTAACCTGAGAGTAATTTGCAGGCATTTTTGGAGGCTATAATTCAATAGAGTTTTCATGTAAATGAAGTAGGAACTGCCAATACTTCAAAGAATATTGCAATGTGTAAAATATGGCTGGCCTGTCTAAGTACCTGTTGAGAATTTAAATGAGCAGCATCATAAAATGCTCGAATCTTCTTCAGGCAGATTCTGCTTCAAATTTTACAGCTAAAAGTCCCTTTAAAGTCTTGGTGAAATTAAATGTGTTTTAAATGTAATTGTTTCCAAGCTACTTCTCTTTCAAAGTCGCGTTTAGATGAGGTAGCTGCTAGCACTGCCTCTTTTGCAGAAAAGCATTTAATTTAGCATCATTTTAGCCTGAGAAATTGGCAAGTGGAACTCCTGGTGAGGCAGTCGCTTTAATAGGTTTGGCTGGAACCCTGTATTTTTATGTTCTTTAAGCTCCTGTAATGGTTTGGAATCTCAACCTTTTTCAAGGGCTGACAGAACATGCAGACAAATACATTACTAGAAAAGACCCACCTTCATGGAGAAGCTTTCTGAATGGGTATTTAAGACAGACTCCCCAGGTTCTTCAGAGTAAATTTGGGAGTATGCTAGGAACTAAGGGTCTACTAGCACTGGATTTATTTTGTTCGTGTCGATTGTCTCATTCGGGAAAGATGCAACTTGAAGTTTTGAAAGGGCCCTCATCCCCTCCCAACAGCATTGTAAAATAATCCCCAAAAATTTAAAATTCAAGATCACTATTAGGAATAGGACTGTAGTAAAAGGATATGGTCAGGAGGCACTTGGTTTGTACTTCACAGCATGCTTTATAGTATTATTATCTTGATTGTATTTCATTTTCCATTTTTTGTAATCCAGTTACTGCATTTTTAAGATTATATATACTATTTTTATTACATTTCCCCCTTAATTTTATAATCTGCTTTGTATCTCAGCAAGAAAAGGGAATAATTAAAATAAACAAATAAATATATGCATCTCAGGCTTGTCAGCTTCCAAAGCCACGAAGTACCAGCAGTATGCCAATCCCATTCCATTTAGAGTTGCCAGGCATAACCACAGGGAACTTGGGGATGACGACATGAAGGGATGCATTTCACATACTGTGACAACACTTCTGAGAAAACTCTGAAATGACATAGGGTAGTTTTAGGAATCATCAGAAACTCTATGGTAAAGCCATGGATTTCCTACAGCTAGCTGATGTCACTTCCAGGTTTTTTCTTGTAGTGATATCATGGTGCATGCAACACCAACTTAAAAATATATAACTTGCATTGCTTGCTAGCAGAAGGCCAGGAAATCCTAATTCCATTTATTTTGACACTTACAAAAGGGTCAATGAATGTAACTCTGGTCCTGGTCACACGGAGCATTAGCCACGCTACAGAGACGGAAGATAGGCGAATTTTCCAGGCACGATCACACCGCCACATCTGGGAAGCATAGAGCTCCCGTGGCTCATCCGAGGCTTCCCGCTGATGATGAGAGGTAAAAAACTAGTACCTCGGAGGTACTAGTTTCTGGAAACCGTGGGGCAAGGACGGGCGCCTGATTGCGTTTCTGGTGGAATCCCGTGGTATCCGGCGCCCGCCCATGTCCCATTGCAAAGAAGGTGTTTTTTTTTAAGTCTCCACAGGATGCGCACAAGCACCCAACGGCGCAACTGCATACTTGGGTTTAAAAAAAAAACACCAACCCCGTTTGCCATGGCAGCGCTGCTTCTTTGCCGTGCCATCTGATCAGCACCTCCCCGGGCTCCCCCCCCCAACCACTGGATGTCGGCGGGACGTGTGATCCCACGGCCACGCGGTAGTTCGCTCCGGGGCAAACAGCCACGCTCCCCCCCCGCGATATCCGGCCCGTGTGACCTCTGTTTAGTATTGAACAGAAAGGTCATTATGGATTCTCCATTTTTTCTAAAGATTACAATAGACTAGAACACCTTCGTGTGAGGAAGGCCCACTGAGTATTCTCTTACAGAACATCCTAAAAAAAGATACACCCTTGTAAGACCAATTACTTCAACTGATTAGGAGGGTGCCACTCTGTTTAGGATTGCACTGTTAATTATGAGCAATTAATCTGAACTCTTTATTTTGTTAACTATTTATACCCACTTTTCTCCCTGGAACCCAAATCAGTTTACAACATTTCCCCCACCTATATGTAAGGTAGGTCAGGCCAAGAGAGAGTGACTAACCCAAAGTTACTCAACAAGCTTCTACTGTGGAGTGGAAATTTGAACCTGTGTCTGACATATCCTAGTCTGACATTCCAACTACTACACCAGTGGATGCACCATTCTCACCACTAACCCTTAATCTCAAGCCTGAAGAGGGAATAGTGTATCTGAATAAGAAAGATACACTTGAACAGATGTTACAATCCCTACATCTCTGTACATGTGCAAATTGCAACTTATGTTGATAGGGTAGCCAACTCTCGTTTGGGTAATTCCTGGAGATTTAGGGGTAAAGCCTGGGGAACTCAGGGTTTAGGGAGGGGAGGGATATCAGTGGGGAATAATAGTATAAAGTCCATCCTCCAAAGCAATTTTTGTATTGGTGTAGGACAAAGGAGACTGGGAGACAGAGGCAAAAGAGGAATCAGCACTGAATTAGTTTGCTCAGCCATCTTTTTTTTTCTATTGTAAGCTGTAGCAGAGGAAAGTACTCCCTTGTGTTTCCAAAGCTCCATCTGTCTTCCCTTCCTCAAACAGCTTGTGCTAATCTTTTTTTTTCTCTTCAAAAAAAGAAGTTGCTGAAAATTCAAGTGTTGCTGTTGTCCATTCCACAGGCAAGGTTTGCCTGCAGAGAATTATATTAGTCAGCCCAGAGGATCAGATGTGATGTTGCACTCTCTTCGCAGAACTTAAAAGCCCCTCTAATATTGAGCTAAACATGAGCACACTTGTTTCTACTGAAGGTAGCACATGCCATTAGATTCCTTGAAGCTAGCTCTTTAAATTTTCATTGGTGCTCATGTGCTAGTATTGAACAACCTCCATTTGTTTAATTGAGGGACAATGCTGGGATGATATTTTGCTGGGGGGGATCTATGGATCCATAGGATCTATTGAAATTGGAGCAAATGCACACCAATGGATTCTTAAAATAGACTCCAGGCACTGTGTATAGGGGTGAAGAAAGAGTCACCAAACAGCACACAACTTTAGATTGCTTCAGTCTTTTCCAGCAACAATTCAAAACCAAAACAAAGATTTCATTTACCATCTGAACTGATACCTACTGATCCATTCATTTTATTGTATTCATGCTGCAAAGTAATTTTTGTTGAATACCCCAGTGTATTGTAGTAATTTTTGTTGAATACCCCAGTGTATTGTAGTAATTAGAGCACTGGGCTAAGATCTCTCTCTCTCTCTTATTGCCCTTCAAGCCATAGCCAACGTATGGCAACCCATAAGGGAAGAGACATTCAGAGGTGGTTTGTCGTTGCCTACCTCTGCATAGCAACCTTGGTTTTCTTTGGTGGTCTCCCATCCTAGTACTAACCAGGACCAACCCTGATCTGAAAAGACTGGGCTAGCCTGGGATAGCCAGGTTGGTGTAAAATGTCGCATATCATCATTCAAATTCCCACTCTAGTGTGAAGGTCAAAATAGTGTTGCCAGATCACAAGAACATAAGAGAAGCCAATAGTGGATCAGGCCAATGGCCCATCTATTCCAACACTCTGTCACACAGTGGCCAAAAATATCAGGTGCCATCAGGAGGTCCAGCAGTGGGGCCGGGACACTAGAAGCCCTCCCACTGTTGCCCCCCCAAGCACCAAGAATACAGAGCATCACTTGCCCCAACCTAAGAGTTCCTATCTATACCTTGTGGCTAATAGCCACTGATGGACTTTTGCGCAATATGCTTATCTAATTCCCTCTTGAAGCTGTCCATGCTTGTAGCCGCCGCCACCTCTTCTGGCAGTGAATTACATGTGTTAATCACTCTTTAGGTGAAGAAGTACTTCCTTTTATCTGTTCTAACCCGACTGCTCAGAAATTTCATTGTGTGCCCATGAGTTCTTGTATTGTGAGAAAGGAAGAAAAGTACTTCTTTGTCAACCTGCTGTATCCAAACTGCTCTATCCAAACTGGCAAATTCCTGGAGATTTTTTTTGGGGGGGTGAGTCTGGTGAAGGTGGTGCTTGGGGAGAGGAGGGACCTCAGCATAATATAATGCCATAAAGTCCACCTTCCAAAGCAGTCATTTCCCTGAGGAGAACTGATCTCTGTCAACTGGAGATCAAATGTAGTTCCTGGAGGTCTACAGGCCCCAACTGGAGGTTGGCAACCCTAAATGTGGCCTGGGCCTCTTAGTTTCTCTCAACATAACCTATCACAGGCTTGTTGTGAGGGTAAATGGAGAGAGGATAACCATGTATGAAGCCCTGAGCTACTGGGGAGACGACAATGCCATAGATGTGCTGCTCTTGCTTTCCTAGAATAACGAAAGTTTGGTTTGGTTCTTCACTGAGTTACACTGACAATAGCCTAGAGGAGCATGTGGCAACAAGTGGTAGAACCCTCCCTCCCTCCCTCCCTCCCATCCTCCCATCATCAGTTCTATGAGTTTATTTCAGTTCTATTGTTAATTTATTATTGTACTACTTTTAAGACCCACCCTGGAGTTTTGGACCCATGGAATTTTCCATTGTCATTCATAATGATATATTTTAAAATAGCAAAGTACTTTGTAGTAATGGATAAGTAGCTGGCAGTGGAGAAGTCTAAAGGAGAGAGAAACAATGGTGATAGATTCCCCCCCACACACACCAGTGTGCTTTATTCATAGGTGAAAAGGGGTGATTTCATCATCTAAACCAGCAGCATGGCCATCCTATCTGTTGCAATGTATTGAATAAGCTTGCCATTAGTGTGTTTTAATTAATGATTTGAAATACAGGACTGCACAATTATAACATAGTAAGCGTGTGGGTCTAGAGGAAAAGAGCATGGAAGGGCATAATTATATTCAACAGCTCAGTTGGAATAACACAGGTTAAAAAAAAGCCCTGCTGGTTTTCAGGGTCCCCCCTCCCTCCAATTATCATTACTATTCCACATTCTTGCATGCTTTGTAAAAGATTAGGTGCCTGGACTTCAGGTTTTATGAAGCTCCCTATGCTTGGGGATTTTTTAAAAAAAGCTGAATTTAAATGACTTTTGTATTGACACCTTGAAGGGTAAGATATTTAGCTTTGTCTGGAAATTAAATAGAAACTGGGGGAGGGGTAAGAAAAATGTTGTCTAATTTAGAAAGAATTAGCAAACTACTAATGTTTTGTTTTTGTGATAATAGAAAGAGTGAGATAGGATGACCTACCCAAAAAACAAATTTAGCGTGATCCTACTGTTTCTCTTATGATGTATGAAAACTGCTCAGGAGTATCGTATTTTGGAACATTCCCTAGCAGTGCAGTGGTGCTAATGTGGGGACTACCAGGATATTCTTACCGTGGGAATACTTTATAGGTGTGCACGGAACTCTGCACAAGAAATGGCAAGCATTATCAGTGTTAGGTCCAGCTACTTGTATTTCTCAGGTAGCACGGGAGAACCCCAGAGTGCTGATGATTGGATTTGCATGAGCAGCCTTGGATTATGGGAAGGACAGGAAGGAGGAATTATGTCGCTGAAGTAATGTGAGTGACAGGCCATAGTTTGTGTCATCAATAGTGGTGATTATTTGCATTTAAAGAGGCATTTAGGTCTGGTTTTCGTTTTCCCTTCCTATGTATACATTCCATGCTCTTCATATCGATTTTATACTCCTAGAATATGTTTCATGGTATAAAAAGTAAAATGGAAAGCAGTCCTTAGGGCTGTTCCAGATGTAAAAAAAAAGTCTTTAGTTTTTAATTATTGTTAGATTTATATTGACTGGGAAGGAAGGCAGCATGGTGTAGCCCAATCTTGTCATACCTCCAAAGCTAAACAGAGTTGGGAATTGAAGGTACTTGGATGGGAGATCATCAAAGAAGTCACTGCAGAGCAAGGCAATGGCAAATCACCTTTGCTTCTCACTTGCTTTGAAAGCCATTTGCTGCTGGCAATACTATTGTGCTTGCCTAGCAACAGCCATTTAGAGTAGCAATTTCTTAAAGCAACGGGAGCTCTTTTTATTGTTTTGATATATAAGGTATTCAAAGCCTATATGAAACTATATACCAATATATCAGATTGTTAATGTGGCCCCATCTGTGGATATTTAAATCCAGAGACTGGGGACATGGCCAGACAAGACAGATCTTTCTACAAACCTGAAAAAAGGTCCAGGTTTGCATAAATATCTTGAATCATAAAAAGGGGGACAGTTAAAACAATATATATACCTCTAACATTTAACTTCAGTAGCTCATTTTGGACACACAGACAGGCCCCACCCCTAACCTGCCCATGCTGATTAGCTTTACGTTTAATGTTATTGTCTGCATTTTCAGGGTATGAAATCACATTCAGCTAGGGTTGCCCACCTCCAGGTGGGATCTAGAGATCTCCCAGGATTATGACTAGAGAAAATGCTTGCTTTGGAGGCAGGACTCTATGGCATTTATTATTATTTTTTTAATAAAAAAATTATTAAATTTTTATAAACAAATTACAAAACACAGAAGTGGCATTTCAATCCTACTGAGGTCCATCACTTTCATGATTCCTGCCCTCCCCAGGACCCCCCCCCCAAAATCCCCAGGAATTTTCCATCTTGGAGCTGGCAACCGTACGTTAGGCTTGGAGGCTTCAACTGTTATCACAATCGATGCATTCTCCGTTTTATTTTTAAATATAGTTAAGAAAAGATCTCAGATTATAGAGTTCAAAATATAACATTATCTCAGTCATGATGATTCATAGGAAAGACAGTTCTTTTCTTATCTATTTAGAAGAGTCATTGTGAACCAACTGAAATGGTAAGTGTGCAGCAAAGGGTAGGTTATGATCATCTTAAAGAGCAAAAAAAGATTTGACACTGGGAGTTCTGTTTGGAATTCCCAGACATTTATATTTTGAAAATGTAAGTAATGTGGTCGTAATTTGATCAGGACCATAGCACAGAGGCAGAGGTAGGTTAACCTCTTTCTCACATTGTTGCCCCTGCCTGAAACAAGGTTTGCTATCCCCCCCCCTTAGGGCAAATATATAGGTGTTCTATATGTGGTCCGTGTATTTATCCCACTGGGGTAAATAACAGCTCTGTGAAGCCATTTCAGTCTAGATAAATGGTATAGAAAACAAACCCTCCCACAATCCTAAATCAACCACCCCTACCCCAGTTGTTACTTGTACTGTAAAAACAAGATATCCAGCCACTGAACTCCCACAACTGCATCTAGTTCACCTTGGATAAGAGCTTTAATAGAAAATACAGCTGCCATTGAGACCAGGCTCAGCCCCAGAACTGATTTCCTATTGTATACCTTAGTGCTAGAATGCCTGCGAGATTACATAAGCGAAAGGGTTGCTGAGCATGTTGTCACCAGGCCACTGAATAACTACAACTGCCCATTTGCATTTGGGCTTAGGGGGAAATAATTCCATTTTATTGGGCATCAGTGCCAAGTAGGGTTGCCAACCTCCAGGTGATAGCGGGAGATTTCCTGGAATTACAACCAATGTTCCCTCTAAGCTGTGGAGTCTTGTGAGCAAAAATTCTACTTTGTGAGCTACTGGCATTAAAGTTATGAGTGAGTGACCTGGCTACTGCATAAATTAGTTTGCTCTGGGGCCATCCTTCCTGAGCTGAGACAAAAATGTGTGCGACGGAGGCTAAAAAACTGTGAGACGGAGGCTAAAAAACTGAGCTAGCTCACACTCTTAGAGGGAACACTGACTTACAACTGGAGAAAATGGCTGCTTTAGAAGGTGGACTTTATGGCATTATACCCCACTGAAGTCCCTCCCCTCCCTCCTCAGACTCCACCCACTAAATCTCCAGGTATCTCCCAACCCAGAGCTGAAAATCCTTCTGCCAAGAAGGCTCATTTCCATTTTGAAATAGAAAACTGGCAGGAAAGAGAAGACCTTGGAACTGCTGAATAGGAAGAGGAATCAAGATTTAGGTTTGTTCTCCTGTGGGATGAAAATGAAGGTAGCATTTCCCACCATGACAGAAACGTATTTCTATAGGTAGTGTTAGAAGACAAGGCTAACATGCAGGAGACAAGGCTAACTTGCAGGAGAAGATGGAGGGAGAGAGAAATATCAGCTTTTGCTTTCACTCTCAAACCAATCCACCACCACCTAGAGCATCTTAAAAGGTTTCGAAGGGATTAGAAAAGAGGGAATGAACTGATAGGGACCCTGTGGTGATTTTTAGCTAACACAGTTCATGACCAGCTGTTGTCAAATGTGTCTGGCTAACAGGAAAGATATCTCAGCTGCTCTTACATTATGTGAAAGGGTTAGAGTCTTCAGGGCATACCTTAGTGGTAGCTTGCAGCTGCTGTAGCACTCACTTGACAGGGTGTGCTTCAGAAAGAGAGCACTTCACTCCTAAAGCTCTGCTTATCAATAGCATATAGATGGGACAGCTGCCACTTAACGTACTATGGCAGCACAGCAGCAAACATAAGTAGTATCTTTCTAAATAGCCTTTAGTATAGCTGGGGGTTGGCTGGTTTGTTTTTCACTGTTGTGTTGATGGCTTCCGAAGAACAACCAGCCATAATTATTTAGATAGGCTTTGTATTTTTATTCCACTTTCTACATAAATATTCTCAAAGCAGTTAACAATATTCATCAATGTAAGGTTAGAGGAGAGTTTTACAGATACCATGGACTGCCAGAAAGACAAATAAGTGGGTTCTAGACCAAATCAAGCCTGAACTCTCCCTAGAAGCTAAAATGACTAAATTGAGACTGTCATACTTTGGTCAGATTATGAGAAGACAAGAATCACTGGAAAAGACAATAATGCTAGGAAAAGGTGAGGGAACAGGAAAAGAGGAAGACCCAACATGAGATAGAAGCCACGGCTCTCAGTTTGCAAGACCTATAATTCATAGCGTCACCATAAGTTAGAAGTGATTTGACAGCATTTAACATGCACACGCACACATAAGGCTAGTCTAGGATCTAGAAGATGCAGGTTCAAATCCCCACTCTGCTGTGGAAGCTTGCAAGGTAACTGGTTCAGTCACACTTTCTCTTTCATCCTAATCAACTTCACAGGGCTGCTCTAATGAGAAAATGGATGAGGGGGAAATGATGTATGCTTCCATGGGTCCCCATTCAGAATAAAAGGTGGAGTATAAATGTCTAAATACATGAATAATAAAAGAAGAGGAAAGGGCTTGATCAGGATCTAGACATGATGGAGGGGTACCTGACTGCCTGGATTCTCCCTCCAATGGCTCCATCCATGACAATTTAAAGCTAGAGGGAACTGACTAGAGTTGCATTCAGGCATGACCAAGGGTTGTTTTGCTGCTGCCTTCACTCTTTCTGGTGGCCCCTGAAATAACAGCTGGAAGCCAGAGCCCCTGCACTGAAACAAGATCCAACTGGATAAAGACTAAAATATAAGAGTTGCTGTGGGGAATTTCAGACAGGCGATATCTCCCGGTAGGGAACCAGTTCTCAAACGGGTTCTGGTTTGTCATTTCAGACAGAACCTGTTTGAGAATCAGTTCCCTACCGGAATGTAACTGCCATTTCATACACAAAAGCTTCTGTCCCGTTTAGGAACCGGGACTGAAGCGTTTTACCTGTCAACCGCTTCCGAGTAGTCTTCAGTTCCCTCTCCCGGTTCTGTTACGCTTTTTTCCCGCCGTTTTTCGCCCGCGTGTGCTTTTTTTAAAAAACGTTCGATTTATAGCATTATATCGCTATAACGCTATAAATCGAACTTTTAAAAAAATCGATCACCCGCGTGGGAAGAAAACGGCAGGAAAACAAAGCGGTGCAAGTCTGAAATGCCAAACCGCTTCTGATCCGGCTCATTTCCGGTAGGGGCAAGCCATGTGTGAAATGGCAGCCCTGTACCGGTTCACTGGCTTGAAACCGGGTGAAACTGGGTAATGTGAAATTCCCCAGTGTTTCATGTTCTGTGGTTGTTTGGTCAGAAGATTTAACTTCTCAAAGTGAACAGATCAAAATGGGGATTAATAAGTGAGTATGTCATGTCTCAAAAATTTGCTTTTACTATGACAAAAAATTGGCAGATCACCATTTAATCCCCCTTCTCTGAAGCAATATCCAGGCACAGTGGTTCCAGAGAACTAAATGGGAAAGTGTATTTCAATATGAGACAGCATTGCTGTGTAGAAGGCATGCTATGCACACTGTTAGATGGATCAACCAAGGCAATTTTGATGGAATGGTTGGGAGCTTCAGCTGGAGAAGTGATCAGACATTGCTTTGTGAAGCTTCTCTTGCTTCTCTTTTGTATGCATATAATTTTATAGAACACTATAAAATGAAATGGGACAATAACTTTAAAAAATAAGAACAGCCCTCCTTGATGAGACCAGTGGTCCATCTGGTCCAGCATCCTGTGGTCAGTCAATTACTCTGGAGGGTCATAGAAGTCAAGACCTTCCCCTGATATTCCCTCCTGGTACTGATATTGAGAGATTTACTGCCTCTGAATGTAGAGGTCCTTTTTAGTCACCATGGCCAGTACGCTACTGATAGCCTTAGCTTCCATTAATCTCTCTCATCCTTTTTTATAGCCTGTGGCCATCACTACATCCTCTGGCAGTGAATTCCTAAATCTACTGCCCATAGATATCTTTTAATGCCTTAAAGTTCTAGTATCTGGGGAGCGGGAGAAAATTCCTCTCTGTTCACTCTCTTTACCCTGTGTATAATTTTATAAACCTCTGTCACGTCATCTCTTGTCTAAATTGAAAACTCCCAGATTCTTCAGCCTTTCTTCATAGGAAATGTGCACCAGCTCATTAATCATCTTGGTTGCCCTCTTCTGTACTTTTCCCAGTTCTGCAATGTCCTTTTTGAGATATGATGACCAGAATTACACACAGTATTCTGAATGAGAGACCACACCATAAATTTATAAAGAGGCATTATAATACTGCTTTATTTCCTAAATAGGAATAAGGCCTGTTGTGGAAAGAGGCTCTGGGAGAGTGTCCCGGCCTAAGGCACTCAGTGTCAATTTGCTATGGTGATCTCAGCAAGGTATAATGACACAGAGTCCACCATTTTCTCCAGAGGAACTGATATCTGCTACCTGAAGAGCAGTTGTAATTTTGAGTGATCTCCACCCCTCACCTGGACATTGGCAAAAATTGTTACCCAAGAGGAAATGGCTAGTTTGGAGGGTAGAGTCTATGACATTGTACCTGTCTGAGGAACCATGCCCTCCTCAAACCCCACCCTCTCCAGCTCCACCCCTCAAATCACCAGGAATTTCCCAACCTGGAGTTGGCAACCCTATCTCCTTCCCATCCAACCATCAACCTACATTTATCTGCCCCTCTGACTTCAGCTGACTTCAGCCCTCCCTCCTGGAGAGCAGTTGTAATTTTGAGTGATCACCAGCCCCCACCTGGAGATTGGCAACAATGGTACCTCAGGAGGAAATAGCTGGATTGGAGGGTGGAGTCTATGATATTGTATGCATCTGAGGTCCCACCCCTACTCAAACCCCACCCTCTCCAGGCTCCACCCCTCAAATCTCCATGAATTTCTCAACCTGGAGTTGGCAACCCTATCTCCTTCCCAGCCAAGCATCAACCTGCCGTTATCTGCCCCTCTGATTTCAGCTTTTCATCTCCTCCCCCTCCCTTCTGGAGTGCAATTGTAATTCTGAGTGATCTCCAGCTCTCACCTGGATATTGGCAACAATGGTTCCCCAGGAGGGAATGGCTGGTTTGGAGGGTGGAGTCTATGGCATTGTGCCACCCCTCCTGAAACCTCACTCTCTCCAGGCGCCATCCCTCAAATCTTCAGGAATTTCCCACCTGGAGTTGGCAACCCTATCTCCTTCCCAGCCAGTCATCAACCTACCTTTATTTCCCCCTCACTCTTCAGCTTTCCATCTACCCCCCGCAACTGCGGCCTCTACCATGCTCTGAAGCCCTGATTGCTGCATCACATTGGCTATTATAGGGAGGCCATCTCAGCAGAGTATAAGGATACAGAGTCCACCATTTTCTCCAGAGGAACTGATCTCTGCCATCTGGAGAGCAGTTGTAATTCTGAGTGATCTCCAGTTCTCAGCTGGAGATTGGCAACAATGGTTCCCCAGTAGGAAAAGTAGTCTTTCTCTGCAATGGGGACCAAAGGAGCTTACATCATTCTTTTCTCCCCCTTTTGACTTGCAGAACAACACTGTGAGGTAGGTTAGGCTGAAAGTCTGTGACTGGTCCAAAATCACCCACTCAGCTTCCACAGCAAAAACCTGGGTCTAGCAGACCCTGCTCTGAAGTGCTGACTGCTATGCCTAGGGTAGCCAACCTCCAGGTGGAGCCTGAAGATTATCAGGTATCACAACTGAACTCCAGACAACAGATCTCTTCACCCACAGAGAAAATAACTGTTTTGGAGGGTGGGTTTTATGGCATTCTTTTCAGCGGAGGCCTCTCCCCTCCCCCAAACCCTGGCTTCCGTAGACGCTACCATAAAATCTTCAGGAATTTCCCTACCTGGAGCTGGCAACCCTAGTCAGGACTGGCCCCAATGAGTTTTCTCCCAAAGGCCAAAATAGGTGTGGAAAGGTCCTTTTACTGACAGAACCAAGCTTGGTTGCATAGCAACAGGCACTGGAGGGAAAGTAGGGTTGCCAGCTCTGAGTAGGAAAATACCTGGAGATTTGGGGGGCAGATCCTGTGGAGGGCAAAATTTGGGGGAGCGGAAGGACTCAGCAGGGTATAATGCTATAGGGTCTACCCTCCAAAACAGCCATTTTCTCCAGGGGAACTGATCTCTGTCATCTGGAGATCAATTGTAACAGTGGGAGATCTCCAGGTCCCACCTGCAGATTGGCAACTATAGGGGAAAGTCAGCTGCACAACAGGGGGTTGAAGAGAATAGTTTGATGGCTGCTTGCCCACCTCAGTAGCCAGACAGCCATGACAGAGCCAAGCAGGAGAGAGAGCCATTTTCACAGTTTATTCTGACAGGAAAGTGGCCAAGGGGGCAGTGGGTGGGGAAGGGGGTTACGCTGAGAGTCTGTGACTGGTCCAAAGTCACAGAACCTGAGTGTGGCAGACCCTGCTTTAAAGCACTAACTGCTACACCTAGGGTAGCCAACTTCCAGGTGGAGCTTGAAGATCACTGGGTATCCCAACTGAACTCCAGACAACAGATCTCTCTCTCCCCCTGGAGAAAATAACTGCTTTGGAGGGCCTGCTGAGATAGGCCGGACCAGATTGTTCTAAGGAAGATCACCCCATTCCCAGCCTTCAGCTGCAAAGGCCCGAAAGGTGTTCTTGGAGGACCCTTTAATTCCTTTATAACAATGCCAATGCTCACAGTTTTCAACTTTCTGATTGCGCTACCCCGCCATAGCAAAGGCCAAGCCTCTGCTTAGGCCTTCACCCCCACCAAGCAATCCAGAGCCAACAGCACCCCTCACCTCAAATCTGCCATAAATATAGTGTTGCCCTTGTTAAAGAGGTGTACCCCGTCCCCCCTATACAGGTCCGTTAACTTGATCCGTATATCAGGGTGCAACAAGAAGAGGCCCAAGCCGCCTTCCATGGCATTTCTAAGCTGCCATTTCATCTCGCCCAGCCCAAGAACCTAGGAACCCCTAGACTACTCCAAACCTGGCACAGCCAAATTGCAGCCAACTGCACCCCAGGCAACCAGCTGTCTTTACGCCTAGCGGGGTCCCCAAAATTGTACCAACCTGGCAGGGCAGAATAGCCACCAGACCATCTGCACTCTGGGCCATCTTGCTCTTATCTTTGCAAGGTCTGCCCCAGCTTGTAACACAAGGGCCTTGTCCTTCATGGCGAAGCAGAATAGCCGGCCAGACTATCTGCACTCTGGGCCATCTTGCTCTTATCTTTGCAAGGTCTGCCCCAGCTTGTAACACAAGGGCCTTGTCCTTCATGGCGAAGCAGAATAGCCGGCCAGACTATCTGCACTCTGGGCCATCTTGCTCTTATCTTTGCAAGGTCTGCCCCAGCTTGTAACACAAGGGCCTTGTCCTTCATGGCGAAGCAGAATAGCCGGCCAGACTATCTGCACTCTGGGCCATCTTGCTCTTATCTTTGCAAGGTCTGCCCCAGCTTGTAACACAAGGGCCTTGTCCTTCATGGCGAAGCAGAATAGCCGGCCAGACTATCTGCACTCTGGGCCATCTTGCTCTTATCTTTGCAAGGTCTGCCCCAGCTTGTAACACAAGGGCCTTGTCCTTCATGGCGAAGCAGAATAGCCGGCCAGACTATCTGCACTCTGGGCCATCTTGCTCTTATCTTTGCAAGGTCTGCCCCAGCTTGTAACACAAGGGCCTTGTCCTTCATGGCGAAGCAGAATAGCCGGCCAGACTATCTGCACTCTGGGCCATCTTGCTCTTATCTTTGCAAGGTCTGCCCCAGCTTGTAACACAAGGGCCTTCCTTGCCAGGGTGTCCTCCTGGCCCAGTGGGTGGCCCAAAAGACCATGCTGTGGCCGCAGACGTTGATTCTTCGTCTCCCCCCGCAGCCAGCAGCACCTGAAGGACAAACGTCATTAATAGCTTAAAACTTTGCAATTTCATTCTTGCATGCGAGGCAAAAGCCCCGCAGCTCACTGATCCACAGTGCCACCCCCAAAAAAGGAGTGCAGTGACTGGACAAAGGTCCTGACCTGAACAAGGTCCCACTGACACTACCACATGGCAAAGGAACACGAAGCCCAGGGCAGCTGCAGCAAAAATTGCTGAGCAATCAGGTTAGAACAGATAAAAGGAAGTACTTCTTCACTCCAAGAGTGATTAACACATGGAATTCACTGCTACAGGAGGTGGCAGTGGCTACAAGCATGGACAGCTTCAAGAGGGAATTGAATAAGCATATGGAGCAGAGGTCCATCAGTGGCTATCAGCCACAAGGTATAGATAGGAACTCTCAGTCTGGGGCACGTGATGCTTTGTATTCTTGGTCCATGGAGGGGCAACAGTGGGAGGGCTTCTAGTGTCCCGGCCCCACTGGTGGACTTCCTGATGGCACCCGGTATTTTTTGGCCACTGTGTGACAGAGTCTTGGACTAGATGGGCCACTGGCCTGCTCCAACACTGGCCCCTCTTATGTTTTTATGTACCCTAAGATGGCCACTGCTCCTAACTGCCCCAAAATGGCTACCAGAGAAGAAGCCTAAAATGGCCCTTGCTTCACTTTGTCCTAAAATGGCCACCCATGTTAACTCTCTACAATGGCCACCGCTTCTCTCAATCTAAAATCGCCACTGTACACTTGGCCTCCACTGCAGAACACAGGCTCCTAAAAAGCGAGCTATATGTGGCTGCAATGAGGGTGGATGAGTGGAGGAAAAAAGGGGGGGTTGATAAGGCCAAAAGATAGGGCAGGTGATAAAACTGCAGGGATGAGGCAGCCTTACCATGCTGTCACTCACTACGTGCCACTCACTACCTACTAGCTATGGCTGGGGGAGGCTAACCCCAAAGCTTCCCCCAGAGGTCTAAGGCCCCTATGCCCAATCAGGCTCCCCCCTAACACTGAAGTGCTCCTCTGCAGGCCAGGCCGTGCCATGATCAAGAAGCCGCCGCTGCGCAGAACAATGATTATAAACTATTTGCCAAAATAATTTCAGAAAGATTGAAGTTATACTTACAAGAAGTTATAGACGAAGGACAAGCTGGATTTTTACCTAATAGGCATATAAAGGACAATTTAAGGACAGTGATTGATGCAATCGAATATTATGACAAACATCCAGAGAAGGAGGTCGGTTTCTTTTTTGTTGATGCAGAAAAAGCGTTTGACAATTTGAACTGGGATTTTATGTTTAGTGTGTTGGAGAAAATAAACGTTGGTCAGAAATTTTTGAATATGGTTTAAGCAATATATATGGAGCAAAAGGCGGCATTGATTATCAACTCAGACATGACGCAATATTTCAAAGTACAAAAGGGGACAAGGCAGGGATGCCCATTGTCCCCTTTACTGTTTATATGGGTTTTAGAAGTAATGCTGAAACAAATTAAATAAGACAAAGAGATACCAGGCCTTACCAACAAGGGCTTCTCCTATAAATATAGAGCATTTGCGGACGACGCTATGTTTATGGTAGAAGACCCAAGACAGAACATACCGGTGTTGTTGAAGAAAATAAAGGAATTTGGAGATCTAGCAGGTTTTTATCTCAATAAAGATAAATCCAAGATAATGTGTAAAAATATGAAGGAAAAAATAGACAAGATTTACAGGATTTGGTTCAATGTGAAGTTGTAAACAAAACCAGGCATTTAGGTGTTGACTTGACAATGAAAAACATAGACCTGTATAAAAATAATTATGACAAACTTTGGACTAAAATTCAGCAGATATTTTGAAATGGAACACATTGAACTTATCGTTGATGGGAAGAATTTCAGTAGTTAAAATGAATATTTTACCACGATTGATGTTCTTATTTCAGACAATACCA
>NW_015176058.1:37705-106009 GCF_001447785.1 Gekko japonicus | reverse complement strand
GGTTAAAGAGCAGATGATAAAATGGGCAGTAAATATGAACACAGAAGTAACAATAGAATCTTGGGAGTATTTATGGGAAAATTGCACTAAAATATCAACGTGTTATAATTTTAAAGAAAATTGCTATAGGATGATGTATAGATGGTATATGACACCGAAAAAGATTGCTAATATGAATTTCAATATGTTTAACAAATGTTGGAATTGTAAAAAAGTGGAGGGCTCTTTTTACCGTATGTGGTGGACATGCGAAAAAGCAAAGAAATTTTGGAGTGAGATCCATGCAGAGATGGAAAAGATCACGAAATGTACATTTAAAAAGGAACCAGAAATACTACTTTTGGGACTAAAAATGGAAGAGGTTAATGTATCAAAAAGAACTCTGATGTGGTATATCATAACTACGGCAAGAATGACGTATGCTCAGAATTGGAAACAGCAAGAAGTCCCGAAGATTGAAGATTGGATTAAAAAGTTATTATTTTCAGTTGAAATGGACAAACTGACAAGAAAGTTGAATAATATGGAAGCAGAAGATTTCTATAATCACTGGAAGGGTCTAAAATAATACTTGGAAAAGTATTGGGAAGTAAAAGACAATTTGTTTAGTTTTAATAATTATTAATCATAGAATGCTTGGGAGATAGGATAAGTTAAAAAGTAATTACTATAGTGAAATAACAGTTACCTAGTGAATTACAAAAAGAAAATTGTTGTTGTAAAAATTAATAAAGAGTTGGGCAGGAGGTCGAAGCACTGTGGGAAGCCATATATTAGGGAGGGGAAAAGGGAGGTGGGTAGGGTATGAAAGGGACAAATGTAAAAAAATTAATGTTGATTATGAATGTTTATATCCTAAATTTTAAAAAATTGACAAAAAAGAAGCCGCCGCTGCGCTTCTTGCACCGCCGCTGCTCGATTTCACTCTCGCACCTGCTCTCGTTGCCGTCTCCGGCGTGCTCTAGCAGCCCAAGATCCAGCAGCCACCGTCCCTGAGCTCTCCTTGCACAGCTGCCTAAACTCGCCGCTGCTGCAAGGAGCCAGCCAATGCCACGCCTCTCCTGACATCGCTGAGAGCAGCCCCAAAAGCCTGCTCGATCCTCCACCCTGTGTGCTGGCTCCACTGAGCACGTCGAAGAACTGCTGAGGCAGAGGGTGGGAGCCAAGCCTAAATAGGCTGGCTCCGCCCCCTGCCTCATTCTGCACTTCTTGCAGTGCCGGTACCCTTTTCTTCATGCCCCACAAGGAGGCAAATCAGCCCCCTCCCGCCAGCGCAGGCTCGGTGGGAGTTGGGGCTTGCAAAGCCTCAGTCCTTGGACAGCCACAGCCAGTTTGATGTTTCATTAATGAGCTCATTGGACCAATACAGTGCAATCTTAAACAGAGTTACACCATTCTAAGCCCTTTGGCTGAGTATAATTTTGTTTAGGATTGCATTTTAGTCTGATAAAGTTGCTTCACGTGTATGTTGTATTCCCTTTCCCTTCATTTCCAAGTGTCTTCTTGTTCTTTGGATTTTGCTAAATTATAATGCAGGAGATGAACACAACTGCAGCTTTAGCCAAAGGTAGAAAGAATGTTTTTTGCATATTTTTGATATGTGATCTTATCAGCAGACAGCTTTTTTTTTTTGCTCTGTACAATAAATCCTTGTAATTCCACAGTACAGAAACATGACAGTACAGAAAGTATTATTTATGATTGCTACAAGTCTTTGAGCAGTGTATATTGTACCTCACAATGGCTGCCTAACAGGGGCATAATCATTACAGACTGCTTAATTTTCTTCTGGACAGTGGGCAGCAGTTGGTGATATAGGAAATATGATAATAAGAATGCTTTCCCTTAAGTGCCAGTTAGTTTTTAGCGTTCCAAGCAGATATAATATTTTCTCTTCCATACACTGGGGAACTTTAAAAAAAATGGATGTGGCAAGTGCCAACAGATGGACCTTTGGGTTCATCTAGTTAAATCTCTTTGCCTACCTTCTTAATAATCACAAAAGTTAAAATAGTAGATTTTTTAAACAGAGAAGGTTTAAATATATATATATTAATACCTCTCATGCCTTACCATGGCTAGATGGCTCCCTAGGGGTTCTGTTTTAGTACTTTGTTCTCTTACAATATTTCCCCCCTTTTTATTTCTAATTTTCACTTCATTGCTTCAGCGTGTAACTATGTCTCATTTATTTTCCTTGCTTAAATTATTCCATTGCCCGAATGACCTGAAGATTAAGTATTTTTACTAATGTTTAATGTGAATTTTCCCTTTCTTACCTGCAAGCCATTACAACCCTTAAGTACCCAATAATTCCTCACCATCTTTAATGTTAGTGTGCTTAGATATTTATAGGTAGCAATGGCCCCTCTCTCTTGTCATCCATTTGTGACAATAAAATGGGCAAATCCCGAAGTCATACGTTGCATGGAAGAAATGTATAAGATCCCTTCTGGACTTAACAGGATAGATACATCTTTCCATGCCCTGATTGAATGCAGGTTCTTTGAGAATATAAGGGACAACTATATTAGGCCTTTAATCAACCAACCGCCCCCCTACACTCTGGAAAGCCTGGCTTTTTTACTCAGTGATAAGGATCCTAAGTTTACTCTAGCAACTGCAAAATTTGACTCAGCCCTTTTAGCCCTTGCATCAAAAAAACAAGAAGCAAATATCTTCTGCTGCTCAAGATCTGTGAATCATTGAGCTTCTAAGGAGATAAAAGGAAAGGAAATGTGTAAGATCAAATTTATATAATGATTCCACTGTAACTTAGTACGTTTGTACCATTCTGCTTTGCTCTGTAAATAGCTGTGCAAATTTGAAGCTGTGCTAAAATGAAGATCCCCCCCCACCGAAGAAAAAAAAATTAGAATCAATATAACCTAATATTTGGGTCACTTGTTTCAATATATATTTTTTTGGTTTTAGAAGCTGAGGTAATATTTCACTTTTTATCTGTAGCACCTTATAATTTTTTGTTTTACCACTGTCCATATCTATCAAAGCAGGGTTCAGAAGCCATGGTTTGCAACTACAAGATTTAACAAACATTAGTGAAGATCTCCTATGAACAGTTTTAAATAAAATAAGTCAAAGAATATTTTCAAGAGACTACTTTAAAGACAGTGATCCTGAATGGTTTAGAGAGGTTGCATCCCACCACAGGAATAAGACTGGAAAGGATAACCAATGGTGTCCATTCTATATGAATTCCCAGAACTATGTTTTGTCCAACATAGGCCATACAACATACAGAAAAATGTTGTAGCCAATTATCACCCTGTTAGGGTTGCCAGGTGGACTTACCTGGCTGGCGGGGGGCTCCCAGCCCACTTCCAGGAGACCAGAAGTAGTTTTGGGCCACTGTCAGAAAAATGGAAGTGCCCCTCCCGATGTGCTGGCATCACTCAGAAGTGATGTAGGCACATTGGGGATGTCTGGAGGTGACACTCTGGCATTTGGACACACCGTATGGTAAATTTGGCTGAATTTACCATAGATGGCCCGAAGTCCTCGGCGGGTCCGTGATTTAGCACTGGAGTGGAGTTGGGGGTCGGAGCTGCTGCCGTGTTGGACTCTGTGGGCCTCAGCGCTTGCTCTTCCAGATCTGGTCTCTTGGGATGTTGAGCCCAGACTGTGGTCAGGGACCCAATCCAGGTGTAGGTGGTCCAGCTGGGTAGTCAATCTCTGAACCATTAGGAGGTCTGCAGGGCTTTTACCTGTGGAAGTGTGTGGGGTCGTCCATTGGCCTAACAAGAAGGCGGCAATAGTGCAGAGCGGACGTGCCGAATTCCGTAGTATTGTGCAAAGTCCCTGAATTCGGCTGACGTAAAGGCGGTCCCATTGTCCGACACCAGAGTGCTATGCCATGGGTGCTAAAAATCTTCCACATGGCTTTGATCACTGCCCAGGATGACGTAGAGGAGACGGGGAGTACCTCGAGTCACTTGGAGTAAGTGTCTACTAGTATGAAAAATGTCTGTCCCTGGAACGGGCCCACAAAGGACTTTGTGGGAGGGTTCCCATGGACGCACTGGTGCCCCGGGGGGAGCTGGCCTTGTCTCCTGGCATGTTTGGCAATGTTTGGCCTGATCTTCAATCTCCCCATCCATGCTGGGCCACCACACATAGCTGTGTGCCAGGGCTTTCATTCACATGATCCCCGGGTGGGTTTCGTGCAGTGCCCCTAGTATGCGTTTGCACAGGGGAGCGGGGATGACTACCCTACTACCCCACAGGAGACAGCCTTTGTGCACTGACAGTTCGTCCCACCGGGACATATAGGCTGCAAATTCTGAGCCCACACATCCTGTGGGCCAGCCCCTCCCCACCCAGTCCAGAACCCGGGACAGGACGCGGTCCCATCTGGTGTGGTTGGAGAGCTCGGGTACCTGAACCGGCTGGTCGGGGAGGTCCTCTAGCAGCAGGATCTGGTGAGTGGGAGCCAGAGCCAGTTCGGAGACAGGCAGCAGAAGGCGGCTGAGAGTGTCAGCGTGGCCCATCGCCTTGCCGAGTCTGTGGAGCAGGGTGTAGTGGTACCCTGCAAGGAAGATAGACCACCGCAGCACTCATGGCAACAGCATCTGGGGTGTTTGGCTGTCCAGGGCCAAGAGTCCTAGCAGCGGCTTGTGGTCTGTGACAATGGTGAAGGGCTGGCCATACAGATAATCGTGAAACTTCCGGACCCCCACCATGATCACTAATGTCTCCTTGTCTATTTGAGAGTAGTTCTGCTCTACCAAAGACAAGGTGCATGAGTAATATGCCACTGGGACTTCACGGCCATCCCCCCAGCCTGTGTACCAGTGATGTGTCACAAGTGAGCACTACGGGGAGGGATTCATCAAAAGTGGCCAAGATGGCGTTCAAAACCAGCAAGTCCTTAATGGCCTGGAAAGCCACGGCATGGCGCAAACCCCACTGCCATGAGGCATTTTTGTCTAGGACGTGGTGGAGGGGCTCGGCCATGGCTGCCTTGTGTGGGAGAAAAGAGTGATAAAAGTTCAACGGTCCCAGGAAGGCCTGTAGCTCAGCTTTGGACGAGGGGTTGGGCACATTCATGATGGCCTTGATCTTTTCCGGTGTGGGGTGGATGCCGCTGGCGTTGACTTTGAAACCCAGGAACTCGATGCTGGGGATCCCGAGCAAACACGTCTCCTGCTTTACCTTCAGCCTGGCTGTGTCGAATCGCTGGAGGATGGTTCGCAGGCAGTCCATGAAAGCTTCAGATGACAGTGCCGCTATCAGAACGTTGCTGAAGAAGGGTTGCACTCCAGGGATCCCTTTAAGTAAACACTCCATCATGTTTTGAAAGATCCCCAGAGCTACACTCACCCCAAATTGCAGCCGCCTGACCTTAAACGCCCCCTGGTGGGTCACAATGGTCTGGGCCTCCACTGTGGCTTCGTCTACCGGCAGTTGTTGGTAGGCTTGCGCTAAGTCTAGTTTGCCAAAGACTTTTGCACCGGCTAGGGATGTCAGGACGTGGCTGACCATGGGAATGGGATACGCATGGTCTTCGAGGGCTTTATTTATGGTGCATCTGTAATCTGCACAAATATGGATGTCCCCATTGGGTTTGACTGGGGTGACAATCAGGGTTTCCCACTTTGCGTGGGGTACCGGCTCCAGGACCCCTCGGCTGACCAGGCAGTTGAGTCTGGCCTTGATCTTAGTCTGGAGGGTGAACGGGGGCTGTCGGGCTTTCAGGCGGAGTGGGTGGACTGCCGGATCAAAGGTCAGGGCAATCGGGGGACCTGTGTACCGGCCAAGCGATCTGTCAAAAACAGTGAGGAACTCATCACACACATTACTGAAGTTCCCTGACTGCACATTTTGTATTCTGGTGATGGCCAGACCGAAAGTGTGGAACCAGGCTAGACCCAGTAAACTGGTGAGATGGCCCTTAACCACGACCAGCTCCAATGGGCCTTCGAATGCCTTGTATTTTATGCGGAACTGGCCCACCCCTTTAATGGCTATGGGGTTCTTTTGGAAGTCCCTGAGCATGAGGCTGGTGTCTTTCAGTGGGGGTCCCACTTTAGGGCAGAGCATGCTGAGGGTCTCCTCTGAGATTATTGAGAGGGAAGACCCAGTGTCTAGTTCCATTATGCACAGGGCACCCTCTATCAAGACTGTCACTTTGATCTTATTGGAGGACCCCTGGGGCAAGAAATGTACCTGGCTGTGATGGAATGATGTGCTGTAGAGTTCTGCAGATTTCTGGTGTGCAGTGGCGCATCAGTGGTTTCCTTTGGAGCGGCAGGCACGGGCAATGTAGCCCTGCTTTCCACAGGAGCAGCAGATGGCATCCCGAAAATGGCAGGACCTCTGTTCATGTGCTTCTTCACAGCTTGCGCAGACCGCCAGTGTGCTGGAGGATGCAGCGGATGGTGACAGGTGAGAGTCATGGCGAATGGGCCGATGGACCTGAAGCACCTTTTCCTCATCTGAGGAGGCTGGGGCACCCCCTTGGGATACCTAGTGTGTTGCGGCAGATGGTGGACAATTCCAATGCGATCTCTCGAACATGTTGGTGGTCTGGAGTGCTGTCTCGAGCTTGAGGTCAGCGGTTGCCATGAGTTTTCTGCGTAGCTTGGGATCGCGGATGCCCCAGATGAACTGCATGAGGATGATTTCCTTGACCCCTGGCAGCTCGCAGTCAATGGCTAGCTGGCGTAGCTCAGCCATCCAGACGGTGGTCCCTTCTCTGGACTTTTGCGTTTGTGCCCATAAGTCCATACGCCTTGACATTTTCATGGGCTTTGGTGCAAAATACTCATTCAGGACCTTGAGGAGGTCCTCGTATGTTTTGTCAGCCAATTTCACTGGAGCTATGAGCCTTTTGGCCAGATGGATGGTGGCTACCCCACACAAACTTAGGAGCAGGGCCCATTTCTTACCGGCATTGGTAATGTCATGGAAGGTGAGGTAGTTTGTCAGCTGGTCCACCCAGGCTTCCCAGAACTCTGGATGCATGTGGTCAAATACCTCAATGGTTCCCGGAGCTGCAGCCATGACTTGAGGGCGGTGCAGGGAGCAATGATCGGGGGAACGGGGCACAGTGTGGTGCTGCTGAGGAGCAATGTGGGGCACGCTGTCCAGTTAATCGGTGCTCAGTGCTGGTTCGGAGTTGGAGTCAGACTCGCTAATCGGGATCCCACCTTCATCACCAGTATAATGTAGTGGAGTTCCAGGCGTATAATAGTGAAATCAGCTCAGGTTTATTGGATTACATCAGAATGAAAAGATAAACTTGCCAGTCTGAGGCTGGCTTATATATGTGTCCACACTCACCCCCAACACACCCCCAATTCCCGTGATAGGCTGTATTTACAAGACCCAGTCTATAATAGGTCTACATCAGGATCCAGGCGACCTTATTGGTGCACACTAGGATCCGCGGTGGCTATTGTTTGGGGACCGAAGGTCTGCTTGACTGCGTGGCCTGGCTAGCGCAGCCGCGGCCATCTTAGTACATAATATGGGTGGTGTAGGTTTTGAAGGACATTATGCTCCCCACTTTTGATGTGGTTCAGTTCACTGTTGCTGACTCAGTTAAGAGCCTTAGGGGGTTATATTGGACCCAACATTATAGTTGGAGAAGCAAGTTAATGCAGTTGCAAAAAGACTTTTGTCCAGCTCAGCCTAGCTCCTTGGCCCTTTACCTTGATATGGATGATCTGGCCACCTGGATCCATGCCACAGTGACATCTAGGCTACTGTAATGCACTGTATACTGGTCTCCCCTCAAAATCGATTTGGAAACTCCAGCTGATGGAGAATGCTGTAGCTCAGCTATGATTGGGGGCTAGATGGAGCATGCATATTGCTCCCATTCTATAGTCACTCCACTGACTGCCCATCAGTTACTGGGCTCAATTCAAAGTATTGGCTGCCCCATATTAAATCCTTCATGGCCTTGGACCCTCATATCTGTGAGACTGTCTCTCTCCCCATGCTCTGCCATGACAACTTCTTTTAATACAGTACATACAAGCAGTCTCCTTCAATGTGTGAAAAACTTACCTCTCAAATGATTGTAAATGATCCTCTTAATTTGCTCTAGAATTCTATGATTCTCAAGAAATTTGACACTTGATTTTAG
Organism: Gekko japonicus; assembly: GCF_001447785.1. Taxonomy (NCBI): domain Eukaryota; kingdom Metazoa; phylum Chordata; class Lepidosauria; order Squamata; family Gekkonidae; genus Gekko; species Gekko japonicus. Next base: position 97,896 of record NW_015176058.1, on the reverse strand, counting down.
ACAAGGTTTCCAGTTGTATTTTCTTGTTTTGTAAAGGTCTATTTAATCAGCAGCAAATGTCTTATTTATGTAATTACTGTTTTATCATGGTACACTTACTAATGGATTAAAATACGATTTATTTTGATATTGGGGAATCAGTTGTCATGTTTTCAGATTACCACATCCCATCACTTTCCTTAGGTGGTGTAGAATACTTTTGACAGGACTCCAGTCAATCTTGCTGCTTCACCATTATTATTAAATGACTGAATTTTTGAAGTATGAATTTGGCATAGTTATTAACAATAGGGCTGTTTACTGGGAATCTTTCTTGGGATCTGTCCTTTAACCTGACAGTACAATTTAATTTTTTCTGGTAGACAGGAGTCATCATCTTTACGTTCTCTCCTCAGTTTGCAGCAGGGGACAGTCCCCCCCCCCCAGTATGTGGCTTTAAGACAGGCAATTGTGTATGGTAATCCATTTAAATATATGTAAATTTATATTACCCATTATCTAGCATTGAGGATGTTCTTAATAAAAAGGCTACACAAATAAAACATTGGTTAATTGGCAAAAAAGGGCCCATTTTAGTTTTATAGAAACAAGCTATTTGACCACATGATGTTACAAGGCACTCATTATAATTGATTTCACTCTTACCTCCATCTCTCTCCCTTTCTTTGGCTTATTTAACCACTTGCTAGCTAAATATCTATGCTAAATTGCTAGAACTATTTCATACAGGAAAACTTCAAATGTAGGGTTGCCAACTCCAAGGTGGGAAATTCCTGGAAATCTGGGGGGTACAACCTGGGGATGGAGTTTGGAGAGGGGAGAGAAATGCCTTAGAGTCCACCTTTCAAACCTGCCATTTTTTCCTGGGGAAACTGAGTTGTAATTCTAGGAGATTTCCAAGGATTGTCCTTGCAGACTATTTTCATTTTATCTCACTGTAGCAAGCTACCTTTGTTGGCTGCTTCACCAATACTGGACAAATGGTCATAGGATCATTACAGATCCCAATGGGTAACCATGTTAGTCTGTCTGTAGCAGCAGAAAAGAGCAACAGTCCAGTAGCACCTTAAAAACTAACAAAATTTGTGGGAAGGTATGAGCTTTCGTGAGTCACAGCACACGAAAGCTCATACCCACCCACCAACTTTGTTAGTCTTTTAAGGTGCTACTGGATTCTTGCTCTCTTCTACTATTATACATCCTGAGAGACTCAAGCAAGCTACTTTTCGATAGTTGTAAAACCATAGGACCATAGATGTCTCACAAGTGGTGAATACCCTGCTTGACAGGAAGAGACTAATTGGGAAAAATCATTGTGTATGGTTGCAGTTCACATACCACCACATGCTGATGAACCATGAAGAAGCATCTCCCAGGTGGTTTGGTACGTATGGAAAGGGTTTCACCAGGGCAGAAGAATGAATGCAAGCATAATGAAGACAACAGTAGGTAGGAGCAAGCTTAGGACTGGTCCCATACCCATCTGGTAAGCTTAATGTGAGGATTCAAATAACCTGATGTATGCTGCTTGAAACGCTTTGACTGAGGAGCAGGATAAAGAAATGCCGGAATTCCATTCATGTGTCTTTCTGGATTCAGGAAGTCACAAAGCTTCTCTCTAAAAATATAACCGATTTATCTAGAACCTTTAAATATAGGTCTGAATCCAGCCAGCCTTTTCTCACCCTGTTCTTCTCCCTTCTACAGCCTTTGTCTCATATAGCTTTTGTACACATGATCTTAGCACAGGTTGGGGTTTTTTTGGATGTTAAAGGGAAGCCCTCCTTCCCTTTTCATCAGCTGGCTGTGTCCAACCCATACTTATAACAGATGTCTCACACAACACCAAATTTCATGTAAGTCCTTATTAGTTCAAGTAACCAGCTTTAACGAGGAAGCAATCCTTGTATTTACTGTGGTGTCATTTACTCAGTGAGGGGAAAACCTATAAGTTAAAATGTGTCTGTTTATGCTCTGTATTCTAGTAGTGAGCAGTCTACGGAATTAATTTCCTTCACCTTTAATGAGGCTCTGTTATGTGGTTTTGTGTGCATTATTGTATGTATTAGTCATAGCTTCACTGAGGGGAAATGCAGCATCAAATTTATTGTCACAGAAATTTTCTTTAAAGTATATTAAAAGACGAATTGGCAGATTCCTCATTCATGTGCAGAAGCCAATATTTTATACAATATTGCCCTCTATGGGAGCACCAGATATACTCTCAATCACCAAGAAGTTCTTCCTGTATATTATTTAGCTTTTAGTCATATTGCTTCATTTGTGAAGTTGCTTGTATTTTTAACAACCTGCACAGAAAACAACCCAACTGTTATTTTTAACTTTCTTTCTCCAAAGGTATTTCAAGCTAGCACATTGCAAAAGCAATGCTGATAACAATTCATAAAACCCTTTGTATGTTGTACAGCTACAGCAGGTGCTTGAATAACCTGTTTGGTGATAATAAAAAAAATCTAATTCCTGATCATTATTAATTAATTCTATTAATTTGCATTAATAGAATGAAAAAAATACAACAACAAAAGTAATTAGTCCTATTGGGTTGGATGCTACAATTTCTTTCCACTGTGTGAAGAGCCAGTGCAGCAAGTCTTTTCCACCAGAACAAGGCTTCTCACATTGCAGAAGAGAACCACAGGATAGCTTTCTAAGGAGGCAGTTCCACGTGTGAAAGGGATACAAGTTCATTGCTGCTTCTATTCAAGTGAATGGGAACATTATTTCAGATGAGAAACTGTGTGTGAATCAGAGCCTCCACATCTGGACTGGAAGAAATAGACAGCTGCTTCTATTATCCCATTATTGTTTTGTGTTTTTGTTAAAAAAAACATTTTGTAGTTGATAAAATGGTTGAAGAACATGAATGAATAGCAGCGAGACTCAGAAAATGAAAATTCTTTCATGCTGTGTGCTGTGCATTTAGTTATATAAAGGCATATTCTGGAGAACATGTTATGATGAAAATGCTTCAAGAACGATCATATTTGGGGTCTCCATTGTGGAGAAAAATGGGGTAGAGATGAAGCAAATTAGTATCTGCATGTCCACTGTTAACAGACGAGTTGATCAAAGGTTAGATATATTTGATATATGAATGCATTCATACATTGCAAGGTCACAACTCTTCATTTATCAGGCATCCCCCCCCCCCACCTTTTAGCTGATGAATATATTGTCTGAGGAATAATTTCAACAGCGTCATTTTTGAATCTGTCTCCAATGTTCGTGCGCATTTATGGATAGACCAGTTTTTAAAGAGCGCTTTCATTCTTTTTTACATGATGAATGCTTTGGGATTCCCCCCCCTCTTGAATTTCAGTTTAAATAGATTTAGGTCATTGTGTCCATTATTGCTCAGGGGATAAATTAAGTCAGCCCTTGGAATAAGTGGCTTATGCTAGAGTTCCCCAAAGAATGTGGGCATTCAAAAGTTTCCAACGTTTGGGGTGATATGAATGGGAAGCTGTCACGATTGCGTCACGCAAGAACGCTCTGGCTTTGTTCTTGCGGTTGGGTGGAATTCAGCAGTATTAGCTTGAAGTAAAGCATGCAGATGGTGATTGATGGCTCTCCAGGAACACACATCAGTGTAGAGATTTTATGTGGTTCATACTGCATTCAAAAATTTTACTTGTGTGTGTCAGGATTTTGCTCTCCAAAAAATTTAGAAATTGATTTTTTTCCCCATGTCTCCTTGCCAAGCCTGCAATATTAGGTGACTTACACACCACTTTGGACCCTTTTTCAGAGGGCACAGGGTTCTTGCCTCCCTGGCCACTATGCTGAAAATCAATTTCTTACACAGAGAGAGAGACTGAAAAAGAGAAAAGTTCCCTTAGAGTATGCAGTACATTATCTCAGAATGGTGGTAATTTACAGAGGAGCAAGGTACCTAAAAGGAGAGAGATTCTTTTAGCAGCTTAGCTGCAACATTAAGATTTCCCATGCTGGTCACCGCATTTGCAAGAGGAACTCATAAATGAGGTGTTTTTCCCCCATAGGTTCAAAACAGACAGAAAATAAATGATGCTAAGAATCCTAATATAAAAGATGAAACAAAATAGCACATAAGAAAGAATCAGTTTTCAGAGAGATGCTACCTTCACAGGTTTCAAATAAGGAAGGGGTTTTTTCTTCCTCTTTTTTTTTGCCTCAAATTAGATTACCTAATAAAGCCACCCTTGTAAGAGCTGGTACGGAGAGAAATGATCAATACAGCACAATGGCAGCTTGATATCTGGGTTGCAAAGCAAGAAAAAAAGGGAAAGATTAAATGCTTTTGTAGTTTCACCTTTGAAAAATGCCTTTTGTAGTTTCACCTCTTCTTCGGAAGTGGCTGGGGGTATTTAAAGATCCTCCTCTGTGGATATGTTAAAGGAGTCTCCCTTTGGAACTACTGTCTGTCTAATTAAGGCACGTTATATGCTCTCCGAGATGTTTGAATAACTTAGGGGGAGCAAAAAAAAAAAAAGTGTGAAAGAATCACTTACGCTGTTAAACCAAGAGCTCACAACGTAAAGCAGCCTGATTCTCAACATCAAGGAGAACGAAAATCCCCAGTCTGGTATTTGCATGCCATGACTTGGGTTACAGACTGCTGCTGTCTGATGTGGGGATTGGTTTGCCAAAAGCTGCTTTTGATTTCTGTTTATTAGGATCTGGGTGCCTTTAGGCAACTTCTGAGCCAAACTAGGCTTTGACTGTTTGGAACTTTTGTTCTCTTGCGTGAGCTTTCAAGGGTTGGCTCTTCAAAGGATGCATCTGAAGCTCTGCCATACTGCTTTACCCACTTGTAGAACAATGCACTGCAGTGATAGAAGCAATCTGCTTCTGCCTCTGTCTTTACTTACAAAGCTCTTTTGATTGACACACGCAACTGATCAACATGTCAATGAATGATGTTATATTTTTGAGGCTTTCTTTTACATTCTCTGTCATTCTATTGCAGGATGGGAATGCCAGCCCCTTTCACATTAGCCTTTCTCACTACTTACTTGTTTCATTCTCTGCCAGTTTTGTACCATCTCAGGGGTTGGATCCTTTCCATTCAGAGTCAAGCTAGTCATGACAGCTTCCTTGTGGCCACCATGGGGACACCACTGCCATTTTAAAGTGATTTAATAAGTGGCATGAGAGCTCAATACTGAAAGGCCCCCTGCAGGGTGGACAGAGATGTTCTTGCCATCCTCCCATGCCTTTTCAAATACCAAAATAGCCATGGGATGATCCAGCCTTCACAGCAGTTTTAAATCTCTTTAAAATGGCAGCAGCATCCTCATGGCTACCACAAGGTTGCTGTTGCTTCTAGTATGGTCCATAATCTCACTCAATTTCATTTCCTACTACAGCTCCCATTCCACATGTTTTTTTGCCCATGCAGGTCCAATGATCCCAAGCATAGCCTTTTGGGTCACAAAGAGGACAACTTCCTCCCTTTTTACTACTGGAAATGCTGGTTAGATATCTAACCATGCTAATCAACGGAGGTTACACTCTTACATCTATGGTACACTTTTTTTCTTATTGTGTTCAGTGGAATTTATTTCCAAATAAGGATGCCTAAAGTGGTAGAATTTCAGTACTTCAAATGAAAATTTCCATGTTATATATATTTTTAAATGCATATAGGAAAACCACAATGGCGAAAGTGATAAGCTTGTGTAATGTTGGAAAGGACAAACTGAGGTTATTCAAATTCTGGACAAGGCCCTGGTCCTGGGAGATTTGTTAGAGAAGGTTTTGATCCTTGATTATGACCTACCCACCAGGAACAGATGTGCATTCCCTTTGCCCAAGCTTGTGATAGTAATTAGCTTCTGTGGCTTAATGCACTTGCATTGCTATGCAACTTGTAGCTTATTCATTGCTGTTTTAAACTGAAGATTGTAAGGAGCCTTGAGGTCTTCTAAAATGGAACATCAGGATATAATAAAAATAAATAACTCGACTTCAAAGTATTGCAGCAATTAGGAATAATAATAATATTATAATAATAAAGTGAAGGGAAGCTTCTAGTTGAAATGTATAGGAAAGATTTATTCAAGGTTACAAACACCAAAGAAGATTACAAAAAGTTTGCAAATCACGTCACTTTGAACAACTGGAAGAAAAAGCACTTGCGTGGGCAATATTTGATAGACATAGAGAGAAAAAGTTGATAGTGACAATATCTCCAAAGTGGGCACTTGAAGGAAAAAATGGCTCATTCTAGCTGCACAAGAGCAGGCACTCAAAAGGAATAGTATGATAGCCAAGATCCAGAAGACCAGTGATGACAGTAATACAATTAAACAGCCCACGGCCGTTCCGGCCGTTGGGCTGGGAAAGCGCCTTTGCCTCCCAGCCGGAAGAGGCAGGGAACGTTTAGGCGCCAAAAAGCGCCACATACGGGACTTGGGAGGGGGCAGGGTACTGAAGGCTTAAAAGCCCAGCCCCGCCTCTCCTCTCCAGCAGTCCCGCGTGGTTCATCGGCCCACCCTCCCACCCTGTTAGTAGTGCAGGCGTTTGCTGGCTGCCTAGTTTGGGGGCCGGGTAGGAATTTTTCACCACTTTCTCATTGGCACTTGGAGGGGGTGTTTTCGCCTACCCTGCACTGCAGCAGTGATGCAGGTGTTTATGGGGGTGAGCTGTTTTAGCCTGGTCAGTCACTTTTGTTAGGCAGGTTGCTATGTGGTATACAGATTGCGGTCCGGTGAGCACCAGCTGACACCCCTCATTTGGGGTTTAAGGGGTCCTGTGAGTACAGTCTTTGTGCCTTGCGGCATGGGGCGGGGAAAACAGACTGCCTTCGGGACGGCCCTGTTTAGGTCCTCTCTTTGAACCTTGCGGCTTGGGGGATGGGGCTACAGGGTTGTCCTGCAATGGCTAGCCGGCCGGGTGAGAGCCCCTGCAGTGGGCTCCCACCCGGGGCAGGGTGGCTCGCCCTATTGACAAGGTAAGGGAGTGCTCAGTGATATAGTGCTGAAACTTTAAGAATGTTTTGTTTTTAGTGTTAACTCTTAGTGTAGATCATTGTTCGGCTGTGGTGTATATGCTGTGCATGCAAAGTTCAAAGTTTTCCCATTCCACATGGCTGTTCCCCAAAGTTTAATGTCTTTTTGTCTCCTCATAGTGTGTGTATAAATTGCCTTGAAATTACAGCTGAATTATGGTGATTTGGTACAGTTTTCAAGGCAAGACACATTCACACATTAGATTACCTTAATTTAAGGTTGCCAGATACTACCTTGAATCTAGAGGGGGGCTCTCGGATCCTTCCTGGGATCTTCTTCCATGCACACCCATAAGTGACATCATCCCGTTGCTGATATCTGGGGGTGACACTCTATGTTTTGGCAAAAAAATGTTTTTTTTTCCCTTTAAAACCATAGTTTCCTCAAAAACTAGATCATCACCCTAATGTCAGCAACACAATGATGTCACTTCTGGGTGATGTCATCATGACGGGGATGTCACACAGTAACATCCCTGTTTGGGGGTAGGGTTTCCCCCACCAGTCAGCTGGCCAGTGGCAGATCAGAGTTCCCAAAATTGGAGGAACTCGCACTGGGACCTGGGGGCTGGCAAGCCTAGCTTAATTAGAGTGTTGAGTTAGGACTACAGAGGCCTTGGTTCAAATTCCAGCTTCCTCATTAATTTTAAAGGAATTAATATTGTGCCAATCTAAGTTTCTTTCTCATGCTCTCAACCTCATAGAATTGCATAGAGAAAGGTGGAATTTAAAACATGTGGTATATAAGATGACTTTGTGTGGAACTCTGAGTCCCCTCTGAGAGCCCCTTCTGATGCACTATGCAGCTTAAGGGACCTGGCCAGGCCATCAGCTGTCTAGTGTTGAAGGAAAGTGGCTCTCCCCTTCTTTCTGTGCTGAACAGCTAAAGATAAAAGCCAGTCCCTTCAGCTGTTCAGCATAAAGGAAGGAAGAGCCCCTTCCTTCAGTGCTAAACACCAAAAACTACTTGCCCTGGGCCATTTTACATACCAATTAAATCTATGACACCTCCCAAATCACTTTGTAATGATACACTTAGATGAAAAGTGGACACACGAAAATCATGCCCTTTCAAAGTGGTTTCTTGATTCATAGAAAGGCCTGTTCTGAATTTATTGTTTGTTTCATTTGTTCAGATCAATGTAAAGCAACATTTTATTTATGGCAAGTTAAGGCATTCACATTGGTAGCAATGCCAATGAAGTCAGTACTACCCTTTTTGAAAAATCAATATGTCTCAGTGTGGAATTAAATCAATAATTACAATTTTGAAATTATAATGTCAATACAGTAGAACATGTACCAAAAAAAGAGAAAAACTCAAAATCTGGGACAGAATGAATCTGTCATCCTTACATCTTCAATGATCACAAAATTATATTAAGAGAAGGAACTAGGGGGAAAGTAATCACAATCTTTAATATTACATTGCATGAAAGCCTTTTGTGGTTTCTAGGTCTCATTCCTTTTTAAAGTTAGGAGGATTTTTATTGACTTTATTCAGAAGAGAATGTAGCCCATGAAGGACAGTCATTCTGGAAAAACCTAGAAAGTAATTTGTTCCTGAAAAATTAATGTAAAACATACAATGGTAGTTTTAATAGAAAAAGAGTAATCTGTCATACAAAAGGATCATTTCTTTGTCCATTGTAAAAACGGCCGCATGATAGAATAGGCAGCAGTACATGGCAGCAAGGGCTGGAGAGGATTTGCACAAATAGTACAGATACCAACCCGATGTCCTTGCTAGGGTTGCCAGCCTCCAGGTGGGGCCTGGAGATCACCTGCTTTTACAATTGATCTCCAGCTGACAGAGATCAACTTCCCTTGAGAAAATGGCTGCTTTGAAGGGTGGACTCTATGGCATTGTCCCATGCTGAGCCCCCCCCCCTCCCCTCCCCTCCCCAAACCCCGCCCTCTCCTGGATCCACCCTCAAAGTCTCCAGGTATTTTCCAACCCAGACGTGACAACCCTAATCCTTGCCCTGTATCTCATCCTCACATAATCTATATAAGGTAGCTTGGTGGATAGATTTAAGGAAGGAAGGAAGGAAGGAAGGAAGGAAGGATGGAAGGAAGGAAGGAAGGAAGGAAGGAAGGACCATCATATAAAATTGGAAGATCACAAGTTTAAGAAACAATCAAGAAAGGAATGATAAATTATGGGATATTGGTACAGAAGGCAGAATCCTTACTGGGATCTGATACCTTTTTATTTTTATAATGCTTATAAGTATTCCAGAGGTTACATCATGAAACTGGAGCATACTACACTTGTGATATGAGTGCAATTGTGCAATAGTTTGAACATTCCTTGGCATTGCCCTTCTTTGGGATTGGAATGTATACTGATCTTTTCCAATCCTGTGGCCACTGTTGCGTTTTCCAAATTTGCTGGCAAATGGAGTGCAGCACTTTAACAGCATCATCTTCTAAGACTTTGAATAGCTCAGCTGGAATACCATCACCTCCACTAGCTTTGTTGTTAGCAATGCTTTCTAAGGCCCATTTAACTTCACATTCCAGGATGTCTGGCTCGAGGTCAGTGATTATACCGTCGTGGTTGTCAAGGACATCGAGGTCTTTCTTGTATAGTTCTTCTGTGTATTCTTGCCATCTTTTCCTAATCTCTTCTGCTTCTGTTAGGTCCCTACCGTTTTTGTCCTTTATCATGGCCAGCTTTGCATGGAACGCTCCCTTGATTTCTCCAATTTTCTTGAAGAGATCTCTAGTCCTTCCCATTCTATTGTTTTCTTCTATTACTTTGCACTGTTCATTCAGGAAGGCCTCCTTATCTCTCCTTGCTGTTCTCTGGAAATCTGCGTTCAGTTGGGTAAATCTTTCCTTTTCGCCTTTGCCTTTCGCTTTCCTTCTTTCCTCTGCTATTTGTAAAGCCTCATCAGAAAGCCATTTTGCTTTCTTGCATTTCTTTTTCTTTGGTATGGTGGTGATTGCTGCCTCCTGTACAATGTCACGAACCTCCGTCCATAGTTCTTCAGGCACTCTATCTATCAAATCCAGACCCTTGAATCTATTCTTCACCTCTACTGTATATTCATCAGGGATGTGATCTAGGTCAAACCTGAATGGCCTCATGGTTTTCCCGATTTTCTTCAGTTTAAGTCTGAATTTTGCAATGAGTAGCTCATGATCTGAACCACAGTCAGCTCCAGGTCTTGTTTTTACTGACTGGATAGAGCTTCTCCATCTTTGACTGCAAATTATATAGTCAATCTGATTTCGGTGTTGCCCATCTGGTGATGTCCATGTGTAGAGTCGCCTCTTAGGTTGTTGGAAAAGGGTGTTCGCTATGACCAGTGTGTTCTCTTGACAAAACTCTGTTAACCTTTGCCCTGCTTCATTTTGCTTTCCAAGGCCAAACTTGTCTGTTATTCCAGTTACCTTTTGACTTCCTACTTTAGCATTCCAGTCCCCTATGATGATGAGGACATCATTTTTTGGTGTTAGTTCTATGAGGTGTTGTAGGTCTTCATAGAACCGGTCCACTTCAGCCTCTTCTGCATCAGTGGTTGGGGCATAGACTTGGATTACTGTGATGTTGAATGGTTTGCCTTGGAATCGGACAGAAATCATTCTGTCATTTTTGAGATTGTATCCCAGTACTGCCTTTTGCACTCTCTTGTTGACTATAAAGGCCACACCATTTTTTCTACGAGATTCCTGGCCACAGTAGTAGATATAATGGTCTTCTGAGTTAAATTCGCCCATTCCTGTCCACTTTAGTTCACTGATTCCTAGGATATCGATGTTCAGTCTTGCCATCTCATTTTTGACCACGTCAAGCTTACCTTGATTCATAGATCTTACATTCCAGGTTCCTATGTAGTATTGTTCTTTGCAGCATCGGACTTTCCTTTCACCATCAGACACATCCACAACTGAGGGTCCTTTCGGCTTTGGCCCAGCCGCTTCACTCTTTCTGGGGTTACTTGTACTTGCCCTCTGCTCTTCCTCAGTAGCATATTGGACACCTTCCGACCTGAGGGGCTCATCTTCCGGCGTCATATCTTTTAGCCTTTTGATACTGTCCATGGGGTTTTCTTGGCAAAAATACTGGAGTGGGTTGCCATTTCCTTCTCCAGGTGGATCACGCTTGGTCTGAGTTCTCTGCTGTGGCCTGTCCGTCTTGGGTGGCCCTTCACGGCATAGCCCACAGCTTCATTGAACTGCGCAAGCCCCCTCGCCACGACAAGGCAGTGATCCATGAGGGGGTTATTGCCACTAGATGCTTATAATACTTACACCCCTCTAATAAATATACTCCTAATATGGTTCAACCTATAACAGGCACCCAACCTGGAAGAAAAGTAAATTTACCCCTCCTCCCTCAAGTTAAATTTAGTTGCTGGAACATTTATTTATTTATTTAGAAAATGTCTCTGCTGCCTCTCTGGATAATCTGCCTAAGGCATTTTACAAAGAAAAACATGATACAACAGTACAAAATCACTGAAAGTTAATACAACTATTAAACATTGTAGTTCCTCAGAAAATTAGCAATCAGACATCTGGATTTTGGGGAAGAACTAAGAACTAGAAGAATGTGTGAGAAAAAATGTTCTCCACAAATTATAGGTTCTGAAATCTCATAAACATGCTCATTGTTTTTATTTAATGATCAGGGTGATTTGTTTTAAAGTTGATTTTACTTGTTGCTTCATACAGGTGAAAAAGACCTAATTTGTAAACACCGATTCATTTATTTCCCTGGCACGTAGACCCTACATCCAATGGAACAAGGATAAACTTTGGACTGGCAGGCTTTTCAGACAATACATAAAACATTGTATGTGATCCAGCTCACAGGTATCAAGGTATGTGTTCACCCCATTTGTACAGTCCATCTATATATATAAAGGAAAGTCCCCTCACCGTAAAATCAATGCCCAGGCCAAACCGCTGGGCCTAGAGACACCAAATTCAGGGAGAGCGCTCCTACCGTGGCGTAGGTGCTCACTAAGAAGGGATTTTTAGTAATTCGACCCCTAAGTGGGTCAAAAGGGGGGAAATGTACTCCCCCCATTGATTCCTATGTGGCTGCCAGGCTGCTGCCTCCTTGCACCCCCCCCACTCTCTGATTGGTCCGCTGCAGAGCTCAGTGTTCTGAGGTTAAAAAAAGCCAACATTTACAGGAGTCTGCAGACAGCTAATGACAGTTGAGGAAATCAGGAACGGCCAACAACCACCTATGAGGTGAAGCAAAGCTGCTGGCGCAGCCTCTCTGATGGCTTCCAACACACTCCCCCCACCTCCTACACCTAACAGCCAGTTGTCTGTCAGGTGCAGCAGCAGGTGCAGGTGCTTAAAGCCACAAGGGAGCCCGCCTCAGCAGTAATGCCTTAGTGATCCTGCCGGCCCAGCCTCCACAGTGGCTTCTAATACTCCTCCCCCCTCCCCCTCCTACACTGGACAGGCAGCTGCCTGTCAGGTGTAGGAGAGGAGGTGGGATGCTTACAGCTGCTTGGAAGGTTTGCTCAGCAGGATTGCCTTAGCCCTGCTGCTGGCCCAGCCTCTCTGATGGCTTCCAACACACTCCCCCCACCTCCTACACCTAACAGGTGGTTGTCTGTCAGGTGCAGCAGTGGTCGCAGGGTGCTTAAAGCCATAAGGGAGCCCACCCCAGCAGTAACACCTTAGTGATACTGCCAGCACTGCCTCCACAGTGACTTCTAATACTCCTCCCCCTCCCCCTCCTACACTGGACAGGCATCTGCCAGGAGGAGGCAACTTAGGAATGCGGCAAAGACATTTGCACATAGTACTCCTGCAGGGCACTGAGCTGCTCAGGCCAAATACCAGCAAAATTACCCTGAGGTGCTCAGAAGAACACAGTCTCCATATGAGCAAAACAATCCAGGAACAAAAGTAGAGAGGCCATCACTTTCATGGAAGGTGGCAGGAACTGACTTAACAGATGACTGCTTCTTAAATAGACAGTTCTATGTGGCCTGCTCCAGAGTGAGCTCATCAAGCAGTCTGCTGATCCTAGCACCTGAGGGCAGAACCACCAATGTGGTCTACAGAGAGGTCCTTCAGTAAAGAGAAAAATGTACTTATGTCTCACTTCATTTTTTACACTACAATCTTCCCCACTAGAATTCCTACAACAAATGTTACATTTCAGACTTCATATCATCGGTATTATAACTGGATTTACGGAACTTAAATACCGTAGTGAAGCACGGGTATCAGGCTAGTTAATCAATAAAGTAATAGATGGGTTGCATAAGCTTGTTTGTCCTCAAAAGGTATGCCCTGTGCCTGCTTTATCTACCCACTTGTACCACACTCAGTTCTCTTATTGCTGCCAATCTCACATGAAGCATCTACAGCTCAGAGAATAATAAAAATGATTCTGGAGTTCCTGTCTTCTTGTTTTTAAAGGTCATTGTGAAACCACCAGGAAGAGATTTTTTTTAACACACATTCCCCTTAAAAGCTTGCAAGTCCTTCGGTATTAAACAAATCCCCATCTATTCTTTCTTCTGGAGGAAGATAGTGACACCATCTAAAACTATTTCTTATATATTTACAGTAACTGTGGGGGGCATCCAGTTCTTCAGGTAACCCATAGCTGATACAAGAGACAAATTTTCTACTAAAACAGTGTTGGATATTCTCTAGAAATACTCTGAATCTATAGAATTTGTGTGTGTAAAGTGCCATCAATTTGCAACTGAATTATGGCAACCCCAGCAAGGGGCTTTCAAGGCACGTGAGAAGCAGAGGTGGTTTGCCATTACCTTCTGCTGCCGTCTTCATTGGAGGTCTCCCATCCAAGTACTAACCAGGGCTGACCCTGCTTATCTTCTGAGATCTGACAAGATTGGGCTGCAGCTTTCCCTCCAATCTATAGAATACAAAAGAGTTAATTAAAAGAGAAATCACTTCTACTGACTGATGAACATTCTCAGGAATATATCCATAATGCTCTTTAATGGGAACAAGAACTATTAATGACATACCAACTGATAATCTATAGTGTTTATTGATTACCATCTGTCTAACTGGAAAAATGTACCATACAGAATAGTATATTTTGACAAACAAACATAAATGCTTAGTTGGACATAGTAGTAGTTCTTTCTTTTTCATGCTTTATTTGGATTATCATATGGATATTTTCTACCATTTTTAACCAAGTGGATTCTCCAAAATCCAATGCAAATAATAATAATAATAATCGTTATTATTGTTTATTTAATTTCTATACTGCATATAGCTGAAGCTTTCTGGGAGGTTTACAACAAATATAAAACAGTAAAATGCAATAGATAAAAACATTAAACATTAATTTAAGATAAAAATGTTAAAAGAACAATAGACCTAACCTAAAAATCTGACCCAAAGTGAAAGAAAACCCTCTCGTTAATCATATCAAACCCCTGCATAACTAGGGAGGTCTATAAAGGCCTCCACAAAGAGGGCTGTCTTAACCTGGCACTGAAAAGATGGCAAATTTGGCTCCAAGCAGGTCACAGCATGGAGGTTGTTGCAAAGATTGGAGGGGGGCATCATCAAAAAAAACCTTCCCATGTTTGCCACCCTCTGAGCCTCTTGAGAGGGTTGGCACCCAGAGGAAGGCCCCAGAGGTTAAGCATAGTGTCTGGGTAGATTGAGGTTGGTAGAGGAGCTCCAACAGGCATTGTGGTCCCAAGCTACGTAGGGCTTTATAGGGTAAGACCAGTACCTTGAATTGGGACCAGAAACATACAGCAGCCAATGTACCTCCAGGTCCCAGTTATTAATCTAGCCACCACATTCTGCACCAGCTGCAGCTTCTGAACCATCTTCAAGGGCAGCTCCACATAGAATGCATTGCAGTAATCTCGTCTGGAGATTACCAGATAATAAATTACTGAAGCTAGGGTATCCCTGTCCAGAAACTGGTAGAAAACACTCTGAGCCATTGATTCCACCTGAGCCTCAGTGACAGAAATGAATCAAGAAGCACTCCCAAGCTGCAAGCATGCTCCTTCGGGGGGAATACAACCCCAACCAAAACAGGGGGAGTGCAGCTTCCATCCAGTCAAAGGAATCACTCGCAAACAGCATCTCAGTTTTGTCTGGATTGAGTCTCAGTTTGTTAGCCCTCATCCAATCCATTACTGTAGGCAGGCACCAGTTTAGCACTTCTACAGCTTCACCTGCCAATGATGAAAAGCAAAAATAGAGCTGTGTGTCATCAGCATACTGATGGCAACACACTCCAAAACTCTGGATGACCACATTCAACGGTTTCATATAGATGTTAAACAGCAGACCCCTGAAGAACTCCATGCTAGAGAATCCATGGGGCTGAACAATATTCCCCAGGCCCCACCTTCTGGAGACAGCCCTCTAAGTAGGAGTGGAACCATTGCAATGCAGTACCCCCCCATCTCCACCAGCAACTCCGGAAGGATACCATGGTTGATGATATTGAAAGCTGCCAAGAGATTCAGCAGTATCAACAGGGTCGCATTCCCCCTGTCTCGCTCCTGGCATAGGTCATCCTACAGGGCAACCAAGGCTGTTTCCATTCCATAACTAGGCCTGAACCCTGATTGAAATGAATCCAGATAATCAGTTTCATCCAAGATTACCTGGAGTTGGTTGGCAACCACCCTCTCCTGAACCTTGCCCAGGAAAGGAACATTTGCCTATAGTTGTACGGACTGGGTCTGGGAGAGTTTCTTCAGAAGTAGTTTCACCACTGCCTCTTTAAGGCAGGATGGGACCACTCCCTCTCAAGAGGCATTGATAACCTCCCTGGCCTAGCCAGTTATCTGTTCCTTGCTGGCTTTCATGAACCAGGAGGGACAAGGATCCAGTATCGAGGTGGTTGCACAAACCTGTCCAAGCGCCTTTCCTACATCCCCAAGCTGTATCAACTGAAACTCATCCAATAAAGCTAGACCAGACTGTGCTCTGGACAGCCCACTGATTCAACTGCTAAAACTTTGGAGTCTAAATCCCAGCAAATGCAACCTTTTTCCTCTCTTGGAAATGCCCAGCAAGTAAATTACAGTGGACCCTAGACAGTTAGAGGTCCGAGGTGTCCCTGGAGTTAGAATATAATAAGTTTTGGGCAACCTTAAAAAATTCATCTGAATGGCAAAGACTGAATAGAGGCAGTGAGGTATTGTTTCTTTGCTGCCTTCACTGCCTCAAAATACACTTGATTGTAGGCACATACCAGGTTCCTGCTGCATTCACTGGGAGTTCTCCTCCAATTGCACTCCAGCCATCTCCTAAATTGTTTCATCGGTCTCAGCTCCAGAGTATACCATAGAATCATAGAATCATAGAGTTGGAAGGGACCTCCATGGAACCGTATGAACTCTACAACAGAGAGCCCCCTTAGGGGTAATCGTGTCAATCGCCTGGGTCACTTCTACATTCCACAGAGTGACCAGGGCTTGAACAGGAGTGCCAGCCATATCAGCTGGAAAACCCACCAGAGCCCTCCGAAAATCATCTAAGTCCATTAGCCTCCAGGGGCAGACCATCTAAATGGGTCCCCCACCCTTGTGGAAGAGAAAAGCCATCATAAGTGTAAATCTCAACAGGTGGTGATCTGACCATGACAAAGGGACTGAGTTAAATTCCCTCACACTCAGAGGACCACCTCACATCCAGTCAGTATGCCCCACCACATGTGCTGGGCCAGTAACATGTTAGTCCTATGGTTGCCATGGCAACCATGAAATCCTGAGCTGCCCCAGATAACTAGACCTCAGAATGAATGTTGAAGTCGCCCAGGACCAATAGCCTGGAGGATTCCAATATCACATCTGAGACCACCTCTGTCAGCTCAGGTAGGGAGACTGATGGGTTGCAGGCTGGGCCGTGCACCACCAGAATTCCCAGTCTGTCCTGCTGGCCCAGCACAAGGTGCAAAAAACTCCAAGCTGGTTGTTGGACTGACAGGGTGCCTGGAGAGAGAGGGGGAATTCCTATAGACCACAGCAGCCCCCCTCCCCAGCCCTCACATCTGACAAAGTACCCAGGTGGGCACAACTGGGAGAGACTAACTTGTCCTTGTTTACCTACCCAGGTCTCGGTTATACGTGCCAGATCAGCTACCTCTTCCCCGATTAAATCATGGACAAGGGAGGGTTTATTTTGCACAGAATTGGCATTTAGAAGCATCATCTGGAGACCCAAGGGCTGGCTGGCATAGCAACCATCAAACCTATGGGTGGGAGGCAAACTGGAACACAGCACAGCCATTAGCTGTCTGGGCCGTGTTCTCCAGCCCTGGCCAGTCCTCCTCCCAGTGATGCATCTCCCTTTACCTGTCACTGCACTAATTGGGGCCCCTGCCATCTTCCCACTTGGCCCTCCAGGCCCTCCCTCAACTGGACCTCAGGGTAGTGATGAGACATGAAAAAGGCATCCTCGCCTTCGTGGCATCCAGAGGAGGCATCCCTGACAACAGCCCACCCTCCAGCAGCAGGCCTGCTTTTTTGCCAAGGTGGAGCTGCTGGAACTGCAGGCCATATATAAGTACTCAGACCTGATGGACTGTGCTGGGCCCGCGGGTTGTGGTGGTTAAAACTGGAAACTGGGAAGCAGAAGTGCAATTGCAGTAGAAGGAGATCTTAAAGTGCCATGCAACAGTCTTCTTCCCCACCAGTCCTCAAGCCCTCTCACCAGTCCCTGCCCCAGGTACAGAGTGGTCTGGCCAGAGTCTTCTTCAGTCCAGCAATGGCAGCAAGCCTGCTTTAATGCCGAGGCAGAGCTGCTGGAATTGCAGCCAGGTCCAGGCACTTAGCTCTAACGAACTGTACTAGGGCTGGGGGGGGGGAATTGGGAAACTGGAAAATGGGGGGCAGTTGCAGTCGCCGAGAATCTTGAGTGCAATAGAAGGAAATCTTAAAATGCCATGCAGTAGACCTCTTCCCTGCCAGTCCCCAGGCCTCTTCACCAGTCTCAGTCCCAGGTACAGAGTGCCCTGGCTGAAGTCCTCTCCGGTCTTCTCTGATAATGTTCATTTATGACTAGTGCATGCTGCCACCCATGTTCCTTAAAAATCATAGTCCAAGACTATAAAATAAATTTATTCACTTAGCACAATTACAACTACTGGAGCACTGTCATATCCATTTCAAAGACTCAAAAGGGAAAAAATGTTACAGGAGAGATTGCAAATCAACTTCATATGTACATTTACTTCAGCTTGTAAATTATCCTAACTTACTATATAGCCTCTACTTTGCGTTTCTGTAAATTATAGTGTTCTGATCTTTCTGTGCTGAAATAAACTACCTTTATTTAGATGTCTTCTCACATCCACTGAAATACAAATGGAAAGCCTACAATTTGAGTTCACATGGAATTGTTATCAGTTGACCCTCTCCTAGCTGTAAGCAAAGCAATGCTAACAGGACATTTTGATACTAATGTCATTTAGGATCTATATGCTATTAGCCAAAGTCCCTTTTGTGTGCAGATACTTATTTCCACCAACAGAGGGCTCACTCTCCCCCAACAGCTTTTTCTACAGACTTAAGGGACTCCCTGGTCTGCAGAAAAATCCAAAAAGTTTAAAAAAAACTTGTGGAGGGTTGAATTCACCCCAATAACTTTTTTAATGGCCTCCACAGGGAACTACTGCAAGTATCAACAGTGAGAGATTAGAATGTTTGGGGGGGGAGGGGAAGGCTTCTAACTGCCTCTGTCAGTAAAAGGCAGGGGGAAGCAGGGCCCTTTCCAGGCCTATTTTGGCCTTTGAGGGAGGGAGCCTTGGGGCCAGGCCTGACAAGGGTTGTCAGTGACAGGCTAGGAAATTCTTAGAGATTCTGTGGTGGAGTCCAAGGAGGACTTTGGGGAAGGGAGAGGTCTCAGCCGGGTATAAAGCCACAGAGTTCACCTTCCAAAGCAGCCATTTTCTCCAGGGAGACAGATCTCTGCTGTCTAGAGTTTAGTTGTAATTCTGGGGGGTCTCCAGGTCCCACTTGGAGGTTGGCAACTTTCCCCCCACTACCCATTTTTTGTTAGATTTGATTGATATTATTTTTGAGAAAAGTTTTTTTTTCATTTTCAGGATACTTTTTTTTTTGCAGATAAGGGGAGTGGCTATGGGGAGTGTGTTTGCCCCCAGTGTAGCTAACTTATACATGGGAGAGTTCGAAGAGAGGTGGATCTCTAATTCTACAAACAATCCGTTTCATTCTCATATTTTTTTCTTTAAATGTTACATAGACCATTTATTTCTGATTATTGACGATTTCTCCATAGTAGGGGACTTTGTTGCATGTCTAAACACAGTTCCTGATTCAATTAAGTTTGTCTGCAAGTCGGACGTCTCTCGAGTTAACTTTCTGGACACCACGGTCTTCGTTCATGAGGGATCATTAGCTGTATGTCCCTTTAATAAAGACACGAATAGGAATTCATACTTACATTTCAGATCCCACCATGTTCAGCATTTAAAGAACAATCTACCATATGGACAGTTTCTTAGGGCTAGAAGGAACTCCACTTTAATAGATGATTTCGAGAAGGAAACTGATAGACTCACAGCATTGCTCACCAAATGAGGATACCTGCTAAATGTAATTGAAGGAGCCCGTTTTCGGGCAAGGCGAAGGGACTGTAGAGAATTGTTAAAAGGGAGAGAGAAGAAGGAGACTGATAGTAGGATTTGTTGGGCTATAGATTTTACCTTTAGAGCATATACCATTAGAAACATAGTGTTAAAGCATTGGCATATTTTATAAGTTTCCTTAGGACTACAAACATAAGGGATATGATCATTAGAGCAGATCTATATAAAAAAGAGACACAGGGATCAGCCCTAAGGGGCCATTTCAAATGTTTAAAATATGCAGCTTGCCCCCAAGCGTGGGAGA
Organism: Gekko japonicus; assembly: GCF_001447785.1. Lineage (NCBI taxonomy): Eukaryota > Metazoa > Chordata > Lepidosauria > Squamata > Gekkonidae > Gekko > Gekko japonicus. The sequence continues at coordinate 78,024 of NW_015176058.1, read as the reverse complement.
CAAAGGTTTTAGTCTTCCCAAAAGTAAGGTTTAACAAAGACATCAAGCATTTTTCCACCTGTTCAACTAAAGGGGTCGTGTACCTCTTACAATGTGTATGTGGTCTTAACTACATTGGGAAGTCTTCACGTGCATTAAAAACACGTGTGTTAGAGCACAGATCTTGCTTAAAACATAAGTGCCAGGATGTTCCCCTCGTCCAACATTTCACAGAGAAAGGACATAGTCCAGATGATTATAAATTTGTGGTGCTAGAGGTGGTCCACCCCAAACCATACAGTATAATGGATGTGCACAAGATCTTGTTACGTAGAGAAGCTTATTGGATATTTAGATTAAATACATGCCAACCAGCGGGGCTGAATATCTCATTAGACCTGGCTTGTTTTCTGTAACAGTGCAGTAGAGTCTCTAATGTTATGTAGGTTTCTTGAAATGTAAGTTTCTGGTTAATATAAGTGTTTGTTTCTACTAACTTACTTGGGTTTGCACTTATCTATACGACTTGATTGTCTGGTCAGTATCAGGACTGTATGTACCTTTAACTAGTTTGCTTATAAAGGAAAGAATGGGCAGCACCTGTTAAGGCTTGACTTGCCCGCGTTTGTGAAAAATTGGAAAATTAGTGGATGGGAGTGCATTTCTCCTTGAGGGTAAGAAGATCTAGTAAGATATTTGTATTTTTAATGGTTATAAAAATTTTGGTACTTTTATGAACATCTATTGGTATAATGAATAATGTTAATAACTTTATTGTAGAAATTGATGGAAAAACATGGAATAGTAATGAAATAAGAAGACACACCTTTTCTGTATGTATGAATTTTATTGAATTGTTGAAACACATTGGCCTTTGGTATATTGCCTTAACATTAATACATTTTTGTAAATGTATTTCATGAAGGAGTATCGATGTTTTGATGAAGTTCTTTACAAAACGGAAAGTCTACTCTGGAGAATTTCATCACGTCTATAACAACATCTATAACAGAAGGATAATTTTGTATCACATCTTGTAAAATTATATTTTTGTAATTCTGAGTGTTCCAGTATATTACTGTAATATTACAAACATTGTTTGCACAATTTGGAGTTTTTTTCTTTGTATTGGACATACTAACTGCAACCCCCTACCTTTGATGTACAAACCTAGGCCTGGCAGCAGTGTAGGGTTACCAGCCCCACCCCACCCATTACCGGCAGGGGACAGGAGGGGTAAGGTTGCCAGATCCAGGCTGGGAAACTCCTGGAGATTTGGGGGTAGACGATGGGGAGGACAGGGACCTCAGTAAGGTACAATGCCATAGAATCCACTCTCCAAAGCATCCATTTTCTCCATGGGAAGCTATCTCTGTAGTCTGGAGACGAGCAATAATTCCAGGGGATCCCCAGGTCCCACTTGGAGGCTGGCATCTTTAGGCAGCACCCTCTGGGTGACTTGATACCTCCTGATTTGCATGACTCAAGTAGGCCGAGCTGCTTGCTACTGTTTATCAGCAGCCACCCTATGAAAGGCAGTGTGATATAACAGAACTTCAGATTAGGGTCTGCGAGACCCAGGTTCAGATCCCCATCTTGCAGTGGAAGCAGACTGGGTGATTTTGGAACAGTCACATATTTGCAGCCTAACCAGCCTCATAGGGCTGTTGCACAGATAAAAAGGAGGAGAGAATAATGTAAGCTGCTTTGGTTCCCACTGTGGAGAAAGACTGTAATTTTCCTAGGTACAGGCTGTGGTGGAGGGGATGGAGATGGAAAGCTGAAGACAGGGAGGCAGCTAAAGATAGGTTGGCTGTTGGGTGGGAAGGAAATTGTGTTGCCAACTCAGGTTAGGAAACTCCTGGACATTTGAGGGGTGGAGCCTGGGGAGGGTGAGATTTGGGGAGGGGAAGAACTACAGACTGGTATAATGCCATAGACTCTACCCTCCAAACCAGCCATTTCCTCCACAAGAACTACCGTTGCCAGCATCCAGTTGAGGGCTGGAGATAATTCAGAATTACAACTGTTGTCCAGGTGACAGAGACCAATACCCCTGGATAAAATGGCTGCTTTGGGGGGTTGAGTCTATGGCATTATAACCTGCTGAGGCTGCTTCCCTCCCCAAATCTCAAGGCTCCACCCCCAAATCTCCAGGAATTTCCCAACTTGGAGCTGGCAGGCATAAGGTGAATTGATCTCTGTAGCTGGGAGATCCACTGTAATTCCCAGAGAGCTGTCACTGCTGCTGTGGGGGGAGAGGAAACAGGTGGGTGGCTGGGAGCACCACCACCATCACTCCTGCTGTGCTAGGTGAGGGAGGAAGCAGGTGCAAGGCTAGTGATGGGGTGGAGTGGGACAGAAAGAGAACGAGTGATGAGGTGGGGAGGCATAAAAACAAAGAGAATGATGAGGGGGCAGAAAGAGAGAAGAAGTAACATGCATTCAGGAGAGATAGAGAGAGTAAGAAAGGGAAGACATAAAGGAGAAAGACTGTGAGAGAGGTAGAGTGGAGGAAGCAAAAGTATGAGGAATGGGATAACCATCCCGAAAGTTTCTTGTGGGTCTCCACTTTTGTGTACTAAAACTCCCTTGCTCTGAATTGTGCGATTCAGCACCATATTACAAATGGAGTGAGCAAGGGCACAAAACACAAAAGTATGAAGGTCTACAAGATTTGGGACAATGGTCCTTTGTTGTTTGGCCTGTGCCACCTGAGCACACTTGTTTTGCATTTGGGGATAGCAGAGATTAGCATCATTAGAACAATACCATGTGCCTGATTCTGCTTATCCCTGTTCCTTGTCAAAGTGTTGAGTGGGTTACTATTGATGGCCTGCTTACGATTGCTTTTAATTGCTCCCTGTCAAAGTGTTGACTGGCTGCTTGCTTCACCTGATACTTGCCTGTTGCTTAAAAGGCAGGATTGTGACACTATTTTTTCCATTTTATGAAATTTGTTTAACTCTACAATGTCCCCCCAACTGCGATAACTGTGTGGAAACCTGTTGCTTTCATACTTTATTCAGGATATACCATAACTGATAATATATGATTTACACTACTGCATGAGAAAAGCATTAACAGTCATGACATCTCTAGTTGCCAGAGTCCTATGGTTAGAATCCTCCACCTGGAATTCCTTTGGAGGTTGCAGCTTCTTTCACCTACCAATGCCTTAGATTCAGGGTCAGGTATACTGATTTTCATCATGCCCACTGATATGTTCCTTCCCACTGCTCAGTTCTTTTCAGAAATTCTGTAATAAGGTTGTCATGAACACCCGAGAGAATTTTAGGTCTCACTGTGGCAAATGTGTGAATGCACTAATTGCAGTGTTAGATTAAGTCTGGCTTAAATTTGTTTTAGATTTAGTGTGTCACAGCTTGCAACTCTACTGTTATTTGAGGGAAGAGAAAACTACCCTTACACTGTTGTCCTAAGAAGAAAACTACAGAGAAAGTACGATGGATGTGTCTGTCCACTAAAAGAGCCCACTAAAAGGAAATGGAGGTTTTGGATATCTTTTTTTCTGAAACTGGAGTCTCCAAAACATTCTGTTAGGCTGATTTGCATTCCATTCAAGGAGGCTGTGAGGTACTGGGTATACAAGGACAATATGAAGTAGTACACATTAATGGACAAGCTGCTTTGTGTAAGATTCATCCACTATGGCAGGCTATTCTGCTAAGGAACAAAGCTTTGAGGCAGACTTAAGCATATTGATCTTAGCATCTAAACTAAAACAAATTTGGGAGGATAAGCTTCACCACTTGGCTGAAGTCCCTCAGCTGGAGCATCTGTGCTATTGCATTCTATTGATGTCCCATTAAATTCAAAGGAATAGCCTGGTGTGTATCTGGCAATGCTTAACAGGAAGGAGGAATCTGCCAGATCTAGGGGACCTACCTTTTCAAACAAAATTGAAACCACTGAACTATCGACAAAGGTGTGCAATTTTAGATTTCAAGAAAGGGAGCAAAGGTTTTCAGTTGGGAGTAAGCTAGGTTCAGCAAGTCCAAAGGTCTGGATGCTTTTGATAAAGTAAAGTTTAAAATGGAAAAAAGAGAGAGGGGGGACATTTCCTGTCCTTATTTTATTTCTTGTAATAAGTACAACAATGTTACCAGAACAATCTCCCTCACACATTCACATGTGAAATGTGGGCTATCATAAGGCAGGAACTGGCTGAAATTGAGCAAAAGAGCTGGCTGGATCCAGCCCACACTTTCTACAAATACCTTTATTAAACTGAATGTTCAATATTCAGTAAGATTTAGCTGAGACATATTCAAAACTACACCAAAACCTATGACTTGTGTTTGAGTAAGTCTTCTGAAGACAATGGAATGGGTTTAGGAACTTGATTAGTGGCCAAAGTAAAATAAATAAACAAACAAACCATGAGTCTTACCGTATGCTATAAATTTAGCTTAAAGGTTACTGCAATACTCTAATGCAGGCCTAAACACTTCATTCTGAATATAGCCCACCAGCCATGTATGATATCCCACCAGTGGACTGAGTAATCTGCTGATCTTGCTGCCTGCCTAGGACAGAAAAATCTGGGGTAGTATAGGGGTGGAAGACTAGCTAGTAGGGGTGGGAGACTAGAAGACTAGATCCCAGAAAAGTGCTTTCAAGGCAAGTGAGAAGCAGAGGTGGGTTGCCATTGCTTTCCCCTGCAGAGTCTTCTCTGGTGTTCTCCCATCCAAGTATCAACCCTGCTTAGCTTCTGAGACCTGACAAGACTAGGCTATACTATGCAACCTTCCTTCCCCATGCATTGTATAGGCCCAGTCTAATAATTTCAACCAGATATAGGCAACCTAAAGACCATGGGCCATATTTGACACATGAAACTAAGCAGGTAAGTAGGTTGTTCTGGGGAAAGGTGGGAGAACTACCAAGTACCTCAGTTTTTGCAATAGATATTTAAGTTCCCTTTTAGAACAATGACAGGTTACCATTTTGTTTGTGTAATAAAAGGACATTCAATGCAAAAATTCCCAGTGTGTGAATGCAGAATTTATTGTGCTGTTCACTTTGATCATGCAGACAATATTAACTTGGTTTGTGCATTATGGCAGATCTCTTCCTGCCTCCTTAATCACCAGGAGGATAAGAAAAAGGAAGTATTGTCAACTTGTGATGCAAATTAATTTGAGACTGTAGGAGCAGTTAGAGGTTTCCTTAGGCATAAAGTACTCTGGCTCGATTTGGATTATTGACATAGTGGCAGCTGTTTCTCAGTCAACTCGTTTAAACAAGTTTCTGAGTCTTTTTAAAAAGTTTATGTGAAGATAGATCATTACATGTATGAAGTAGCTTGCTAGAGCATATCTTTACCATCTAGTATGCTAATCCTTATTAATCATGTAATAAAGTTAAGTAGATATAGACCACACACTGGTCACACGGGCCAGATAACGCGGGGGGGGGGAGGCATGGCTGTTCAACCCGGAGCAAAATAAAGCACGGTAGCCCGATCACACGGTCCCCCATGTCTCCATGCTTAGGCTATTAGCTGGCCATCACATGGTGATGCTGCAGCATGGCAAAGAAGTGGCGCGATCACACAAGCATTTTGTGTTTGTGCGCATAGCAGTTCTGTGGAGCAGCACTGCTTTCAGTATCGTGTTTGTGTGCATGCGCGTACAAAAACATCTGGTTTTGTGACGGGATGTGGATGGGTGCTGGATGCCACGGGATACTAGTGCTCCCGCGATCAGATGCCCGCCTGTGCTGCGCATTTTCAGGATACTACTACACTTTCCTTGGTACTTTTTAACTCCGCATCTTCAGCGGGATGCCACTGGTTGGCCACAGGTGTGCTACGCTTCCCAGATGTTGCAGTATGATCGTGCCCCGAAAATCCATCCGACATTCATGCCTTTTGTGCGGCAAATTCTCCGTGTGACTGGGGCCACAGTAACTTTGAGCTCCCTGCGGGCTTTGCCACAGCCATCTTGAAATCATTCAGAACTGAAGTTGGAAGATAGAGGCCTGATCAATATTATTTATGATGGAGAGGGGTTGTGAAATTTTTCCCACTGGAATTTCTTCCCAAATTTCAGAGTTCAAAACTTTCCGGAATAAGCTCATTGGCATTACTCCATAGTTTCATTTGTGTGTGGGGTGTTTTTTCTCCAGATCTCACATAGTTTTGAATTATTTGAATTCAAATTTGAGCATTTTCAATTCATTCACCTCATTTGCTTTTATGTGGTGTTTTTTCAATGCTTTATTGAGAATTAAAAATATAGAAGGAAGAAAAATGAACTGAAAGAGGAAATACTGGTAAACTATGTTTGTTCCAGTTCCAAAATTAATCTTCAAATTTATCCTAGTTTAAGCACATTCAAGTAGGAGCTGCGGTGCCTCAAGTAGTTAAGACGCTGAACTGCAGGCTGTGGAAGGTTGGTAGTTCAACAGTTCGAGACCCGGGTGCCGCATGATGGAGTGAGCTCCCATCTCTAGTTCTAGCTCCTGCCAACCTAGCAGTTCGAAAGCAAGAAATTGCAAGTAAATAAATAGGTACCACTTCAGTGGGAAGGTAACAGTGTTCCATGCGCCTTGGTGTTTAGTCATGCCGGCCACATGACCACGGAAACATCTTCGGACAGCGCTGGCTCTTCAGCTTTGAAACGGAGATGAGCACTGCCACCCTAGAGTCGGATTCGACTGGCTTTCGAGCAAGAGAACCTTTACCTTTACCTTTAAGCACATTCAGGGAGACTGGAATACAATGTAGAACAAAACTGTGCAACAATAAGAAATAAGAACAAGTGAAATTAATTCATCCTCAAGTTTTCCACAACCAAGTTTAGTGGCATGGTACAGTCCAAACTCATTAAATCTCAGAAACAAAACAAGATCAGTACTTGGGTGAGAGGCTACCAAGGAGGAAGACAATGGCAAACCGCTTGTGCTTCTCACTTGCCTTGAAAGCCCAGTTTGGGGTCACCATTAAGTCTGTTGCAACTTGATAGCACTTACATATGTATGCTGCTGTCTCCTCCTCACCTCATCCTCCTTCCCGACTGCTGCCTTCACTACTTCACTTGCTGGCTACTTTGCTCATCACGTCCTCCTTCACCTCTCTTTCCCTCCCACACTCACGTACTGCCACTGCTTCACTCCTGTTCCCTTGCTGCCTCTGCTGCCACTTTGCATTTTCTTAGTCATCTGCTGCAGCCATTGCCACTCCCTCATTTCACTGTCTTCCTCACTGCCCCCCCTCTTTGTTCCCCTTCTCTTTGTGGTGGTCATGACCACCTGCAACAATGGGGGTGTTTTGGCAAAACTAGGGGTTACCCTGGTTTGTTGAAAAATACTCCCTGTCTATGCTTGGCCCTATTTTGCAGATTTATTTGGTCCACATTTTGAGGCCATGTTCAGAATTAAATATATTGATGATGCCATTTTTTCAAGAATGCTTGCACAGGTAGAGTTCCATGATGGAAGAATAGCCAGATCTAAATATAAAAAATAATATAAGTTTGGGATAAAAATGAATGTAACAATCCAATTTCTACCATTGTGGTACTAGAAAGTGGAATTTAAATTTCATAAGTAAATAACCAGTTCAGTAACCAATTCATGCGTAGAGCCCAAATCTCTTATGTATTAGAACTGGAACATTCCAGGACTATCTACCAGAGACTGGCTGAGCTTGAAGCTCTAGAACAATAGCCCACCACGACTCTGGAAGACACCGATGAGAAACTAATGTTATGTAAATAGCCTATCATTGGGAGTTGGGTGTGTTTGGGTGTGGTTTTTGCATGCTATTTAAACAGGGCTCTTGCCCTGGTGTTTTAGTCTTGTTACTGAAATCACTTAATAAAGTAGAACTATTCACTGCAATGCATTTTGAACCCAGTATTTAATAAAATCTATGGTGCTTCTTTAGTTGTGGTGGTACAACCACAAAGCAACATCATATTTCTACAGTCTGGCAAGTACTGCAGCTCTTAACATAAGAGCTCCTATTTCAGTATTATCCTGCTGTACATAGGACCCCGGCTGCTTTAACAGTTGATATGATAATGTTTTGGGGAATGAGCCTTCACACCGTACCTTCGATGACTACTGCTACTCGAGTAAAAGGCATTGGGTCAGGTCCACCTTTAGCACATTTGGACATGGTAGTTGAGCATCAAATTGTATTGATGGCAGATTGATGGCAAATATTAACATGCACCTACAGAGTTGTGTTCAGGAGGTCCTACTGGGCACACAATTCATCCCAATGAAAAACACAAGTTTCTAGGCTTTAAGATTGGGAAGACAGACTTGGAAATGTGTGGACAATTCCTGTTGAAGTTTCGCAAACTAGCAAGGGCTGAACTGGGTTTTCAAAAGTCCAGACGTAGACCTTTAGTGTTCCTGACTAGCAACGGAAGAATATCTGCAGATATTCAGGGAGATGTGAAAATCTGTTCTGTTCTCTAGGGTTTTTAAATTCATGAAACCCCTGGGGAATAATCAGCTACCCTGTTGTACTTGGGAGAATGAAGAGAGGATTGCCTCTCCCTCTGTCTCTCAAAGAGCGTTACACTCATCAGAACAACAGCTGCTGGTGGTCCCCAGTCCTAAGGACATATACATGATACATGGATACATGAAGCTGCCTTATACTGAATCAGACCATTGGTCCATCAAGGTCAGTACTGTCTATTCAGACTGGCAGCAGCTCTCCAGGGTTTAAGATGGAGGTCTTTCATGTCACCTACTGTTTGGCCCTTTTTAAAACTGGAGATGCAGGGAATTGAACCCAGGACCTTCTGCATGCCAAGCAGATGCTCTAGGACATCCATTTAGCCTCAACCAGAGCCAGAGGCTTTTCAATTCTGATTCTGGCCTGGTGGAACACTCTCCCGAGTGAGATTAGGGCTCTGTGGGATCTACTTCAGGTCCACAGGGTCTGTAAAATGGAGATGTTCTGCTGGGCCTTTGGCTGAGGTGACAAGTGTCACAATATTCTGGCCTCCCCTGTTCCACCTCCCTGACCTGGTATGTTCAGTGACTGCTGGAGGTGATCACCCACTGCCCTTTCTTAATCTTGGGCAGTTTATAGACCCATAGGAGCATGCTGCTAGGTTTATGGGCCATCTTGGTGTGCTTCATTATGTAAAACTGTAGAATTGTAGAATACATTTGTTTTATCTGTGTTTTTAATTGTTGTGAGCTGCCCTGAGCCCTGCATGCAGGGAAGGGCAGGATAAAAGTCCAATAAATAAAGGTGGCTCTAGAGCATTTTCTTCTTAGGACATTGCCACCTGTTGTTAGGACAATTGTCACCTAAACAATGTCCTTAGAGTATGACTTACCACATACAGTTTTCTATATGTAAATAAAAGAAAGCTTCTGGGGTAGAAAAACAACCCCAGAAATCTATTAATTTTGCTGCTGGGATACTTTTTTTAAAAAAACCAGCCCATATAATGTACTGGGTTAGGAAAAATACCCCTTTTCATAAAGCACTGCAGCAGAAAAGCCATCTAAGGTGCTCTGGAGAGATAGAGTTCTTCACAACAAACTCATGACCTTTCCTGGTAAATAGTTACTTCAGCATAGAGATATGTTCTTGGGGCTGAAATATACCCCAAGGTACAAAAAGTTATTAACTTTATATGGTTTTAATAGATCATGAAATTTTATGTTAGTTTCCTAATTTCTTAGGTACAAAATAAAAGTTTTTATTTTTTTTTAAATAACTGAAGTTTGGCTAGGGGCAGAAATATACCCTAAATGTAATATGTGTAGTCTTTTACAGGGTTGTTTGATGTTTCTGAGTTTTCTTTTTTCGGTTGCATTAGTTGAATATATTATTTGCAGTGATTTTTGTCCCCCTGGGTTAAAACAATCCTGGCAATGTTCTGAATTCTGTACTCGAAAACTGAGCCCTTCTCTGTCTTAAAAACAAGTACAGTTCTCCTGTTCTGCTTTCTTCCCCTGCTTGGTGTCTTATCTTCTCGATAAAAGGAAAACTGCTCTCCAAAGTTTTCATGTCTCCATGATTTTATTTTCACCGCTTCAGCGGTAGATGTCAAAAAGCTTGCAAGTGGCATTTCCACCCCTGGATTGAGTACAGCCAGGTTAGCATGGAAATTGGTGGTCCAAACTATACAATGACAGATTATGCAAATCCTCCCAGGAACGGCTAATCAATCACCGGGGTGTGAGGAGAATGCAGCTGGTCTCTGAATTAGTTTCTGCTGGAATGTGTTCGTGTGTAACCCCACACTGTCTGAATGACATCACAACAGCTCCTAGTCCTTGAAAACCTTGAGGATGATTAGCTGAAGGAATTGCCTGCTTCTGCCAATCATAATCCTCCCAAGCCGCCTTTATAGTTCTGTAGACATGAGGGGAAGAGAGAGGGAGAGGGAAAAGAGGAGGACAGCCAGGCAAGAGGCACAGCCAGCCACAGCAGCGGCGGCAGCAGCAGGAGCAGCTGGTATTCGGGTGATTAAGTAGTTCTCATCGCCTTTTTTGCTGTTCTGTGACTGCTCCCTGGTGTAATTCCTATGTCCGAAAAGGAAGCTGCATTTAAACAGCGGGCGGAACAGAGGTTTGAATCATTCCAGCTGGCTGCTTGTTTTGAATAGGGACTGTGTGAATAAATAAAAAATGTGACTGTTCCAGAGGAGTTCCGTGGCGGAGAGATGGAGCCAGAGAAGCCTTCCTGGGATACTGGTCGAGCAGCAGGCACGAGACTGGCAAAGGGGGAAAGGGAACAGTTCCTTGTCCACTCCCAGGAACTGAACGAAGAGACCTCTGGAGTCGTCTTCCCTGTCCCCTCATGCTTGGGAAGGACCCTGACTTGAAAAGGATCTCTCTTCTGGTAAGTTGAGCTCCAGTTTGCAGGGAGAGTGGCTTGGCATGAGTTGTGATGCTGTTTTGTGGGTATTTGTATACACCTGGACTATATCCAATTCTGGATAAGGAATATAGTATGGGGAGCAATCACACCTATGTTAGGAAATTACAACAATGACACCGTTTATGACGTCTATTTTGGAAAACTGGGGTGGCGGGACTGAAGACATCTGGTGTTTCTTACTGAAGTTTCAGGGCTCCACTGTTATATGCAACTGTGCTGAGGGTAACTTCAAGAAATATCCGTCTATTGAATGATGAACATGTGTCTGAAAATTGGAAAGCTATAGCAAATTGTGGGAAATTAGAGAACAAGGGAGCAACTGGAATAATTCAGTTGATGCTCTTCCTCCGGAGTTCTACTTTGTATCCCTTGTTCCTCACTTTCTGTCAGGAGATCCTGTGAAAAACGGAGTGCACCAAAAGGCTATGATTACCCGGGAGGATACTTAAATGGAACCATTCAATGCTCTTCCCTTGGCAGCTAATTTGGTAGGAAGGTAGAAATGGGCAAATTGGTTCTGTTCTGCTGGTTTTGTAGTTAAACAACATCTGTCTGGGACATTTAAGAGAGACTGATTGTTCTGTGGCTTGTGAGTACCAATTGCTAGCATGAGTGTGTGAGGAGAACAGAACACTACAGAGATTTGAGGCGAAAAGTGCTTACTACTACGGAGTCAGAGTAAGAAGACTGCCTGGCAGCTTTGTCCTCTGCCCTACTCTGTCTGTGGCCCCAAGTCATTGCTGCTGGGAATAAGCATTTGAAACAGAGCCGTTCCTAGAAGTGAATCATACTCTTCATGCAAGCAGTAAGTTAGTGTAACCCCAGGAAAGCAGGATGGACTGTTTCTAAACTATATCCCCCCCCCAAGCCCCAATATAGCCAGCTGCTTATTAAGATAAACCACTTCCCATGTTTAGGGATCAAGCTATGTAAACTTGGCCTAGGATTTGTTGAAGATGCAGAGTTCCATAAAGGCTGTGGTATTGAGAGCACTTACATATAGGAAACTTTGAGATCACTGGGACTTCTGTCTGTGTTCTGAACTTGCTCCTCTAGATTGGTCTTACTGACATTAATGGAGCTGCAGTGGAATAAGAGTCTCTGGGGAGGTACAGTGACTCATTGATAATGCTTGGCACGCAGAGGGTTCTGGGTTCCATTTCTGGCATCTTTTGTTTAAAAGTTCTCATAAAAAAGGTGCAGAGAAAGAGCCTTTCTCTGCTAGAGATTCTGGGGAGTAGCTGCCAGAGTAGATAAGACTGAGTTAGATGGACCCCCAAACTGACTCAATATAAGCCAGTTTGCTCAACAGTGACTCATGAAAGCTCATACCCTGCCACATTTTTTTAGTCTTTAAGGTGCTTCTGAACTCTCGCTCAAGTCAAAGGAAGTGTCTTTCAAATGTCTCTGGACTGTTCACAGGAATGATCTATGTCAGATGCTCCAAGTCTCTCTGTAGCTTAGCTGGGTGCCGAAACATTGAAGATTATGTTTTAACACATTGTGCCTCTTCTTAAGCTTGCAGCCCATCTCTGATCCCTGTTTAATGGTCTTCTGAAAGCCAGACATTAGCAGTGTAGTGCCAGCCTGGCACAAGTTGAGCTCTTTCTGTAATGCTGCTCAACAGTTCTCCTCTGCCTCATCAATTTGATGGAATAAAACAAAGCCCGGGAATTAGTTTTAAATATAAATAGCAATGGCTGAGTCATAGACCACTTGCCTGTCATTAACTCCACTCTCTCTCTCTATTAAGCAGTGCTCTAAGGGAAGCCCATAACTTCAGCAACACTTATTAGAACTTTGTGACTATCACCATGATAACTTCTAGGTTGCTTAGCAATGTGATTCTGACCATTCTCTGGTTTTGTTTCAAGGCATTTAGGGAAACATAAAATGGGATCTATGCAGGAATTCAACACTCTCTTAAAGTGAAAGCTAATATTCTGGCATCAAAAGCCCATTTTGACACACACCACATGTTACAGGGGATCACTGCTAGCACATCTTGATGATAAAATGCTCACAAATAAGGTATAATCTCCGCTTGGAAACACATTTAAAGATAAATCTTGTTACTGACAAGAAAAGCCACCTACAAAGCTTAGAAATATCTGTTTTGTGCTCTGTTTTATTCCTTGGGGCTGGTTTTTTTTTGTTTCTAACAAATTATTTTTAATCTGTTTAGATAGGTAAAATGTTATTCAAATACCATTGAATGTAGTGGTTAGAGAAGTATTCTAGGGAAGTGTATGTTTATTTTAGCTCACTTCCATTATATAAATGATTTCCCTTCTAAATCAATTACATTCCAAAATCATGAAAAGTTTCCTGAAGGAAATCAGAAATCTGATTCCATTTTAGCAAGTGTTTCCAACATTCAAAACATGTTAAAGCCAACAAGTTAATTTAGAATTTGTGTACTTTCTGTTGCCACTGAGACATGGAGAAATGATGGACATCTTTTTTTTTTTTTTTTTAATTAGCCCAGTACAAATGTTCTGCAAACAGCAAGTATTTAGTGGGGGGAAATGTTGGGCAGTCATGGGTTAAAATCCCATTTTAATTTTTGATTCATCAGGTGGTTCTGGGTAATCTGCTTTTTGTCTTCTCCATCCCTTATCCCACTTTAACAGGTAAGTAATAACAGCTTTCATTACTGAATTCCATATCATTTACACTAAAGTTGTTCTAGTGAAATGAATGAGATTACAATGTGTGAAAATCCATTGAATCTTCCATATAAAAGAACAGAGTGCACAATAGTCAATGGGGGTGTGTGGGGAATCTTTCATTTATCCAGTACTTGAATCCCTGGGGCCAATTCACACATCCCTGTTTTCACAGGTGAAGATAATCTCTGTCAGAAGGGAATAAGAATTGATTGTAGTGTATGAAGTATCACACACATATTTTTTTTTGCACTTCAGGAACAAGGATCATGTATACAGCCACCTTCTATATTTCCCTATAGCAAAAAAAATTACAAGGGTGAAGTTGTCCTGTAGTTTACTGTGATGCATAAATAGGTAATGGAACCCTTTGCTCCCACTGGCATCTGTGGCAGAGCAGACTGTGGGACTCATAAGTGGTTCCTTGATGTTTGTGCAATCGTATCTCTATATCCAAACTCTGTAAAATGTCAGCAGACAAAATAGGAATGTTAGTGGCTGGTCTGCAGCCAGACCAAACAGGTCTTGCTGTTGGAAAGAATGGTTTTGTGCTGAATTTCATTAAAACATGGGAAAGTATGCCATTTTGTACCTGAGCCTTGTCTCTGAAGGGTTTTCATTTCATATTGGCAATCCTCCCCTTTCTGCTAATGAGAAGCTAACGTGGCTGTACTTAATAAAAAGAAGCCCTCATTTCATACAGCATGCTGTCAAAGATACTTTCAAACAGGGTTGGCCATAAAAAAAAGAAGAGCAAATGTCCTTAATATTAAATTTCGTACAAGAATTGATTTTCACCTATAAAAATTGGCTGTAGGAAGAAAACGAATGCCATGCATACTAAGCTAAAACATTTATTACTAATAAGAGTAGTAAGAAAAGTTGAGTTAGGTTCCACAACTAAGCCATAATAACCACAGCTATCATATAAGGATTGTTTTTCATGCAATTCTAAACAGAATTATACCCATTAACTTCAGTGGATTTAAAGGGGTGCAACTCTCTTTAGGACTGCACTGTAAATTTCCAGAATATTAATCTGGAACCTAAAGCGAATAGTGTAAGACATTGGTGTTTTTGGTTTTTTTAAAGAACAAATGTATATGTGGACATATACTCAGAATTTCTTGCTGTCTTGGTTCATTTTTTCAGCAGTAGTGTCTAGTAGCTACAAGTAATGGTCATACCTTCTGAAATTCTAAGTTCAAGCGGCAGTCATACACACTAAATAATTCACTTTCAATCCACTTTCCAACTGGATTTTGCAAGTTCACACAGTAAAAATCCAGTTGGAAAGTGCACTGAAAGTAGATTGAAAGTGGATTATTTAGCGTGCGTGACTGCAGCCTCAGTGAATTTACTCAGCGACCTTGAACAAGTTTTGCCCTTTCCAGTCTCATTTCACCTGTCTCCAAACTGTGGTATTCAGGCTTAACAGTAACATGGAGTAAATCATACTGACCTATCTTTTAATAAATATTACTAATATTTTCTATGCAAAGCATATAAATATTAAATATTTCTAAGACCTAAGAAGTGGGTAAGGTGTTACAGAGCTTTTGCATATTGCAAAAATCTATATTACATATATACAACTGCAAGATTCATATCCATTAAGTGATGAATCATCCAAGGTCAAGGATGGAGATGGTCATTTCCCCCCAGCACTGTACTTCACTTTCACCCAAGTATGGCAATTTACACTTCGACTCACCATTGGTATAGGAGATAGAGCTTTCTGCCCTTGGTGATATACTTAGGGATGTGTGCTTAGATATTTGTGGTATGTTTGTGTGTGGTAATTTTTGTATATATTCAGGTATCCGGATGGTATTTTCCATTTTTCAGGATACCAGAAACGAGTTCCAAAAAAATCCAGAAATATTTGGGAGTATATGGAAAAATTTGGGTCTGGCATTTTAAGGCTGCCAGGATTGTGTTCCTTCAATTTTACACCGGGTCTGTGTCAGTGTCTTCTTGCCATGTCTAGGTACTGGCTTGTCAAGTTGGTTTGCAGCAGATTTTCTGATTTGACATGGGTTCTGTTGGGCTTGCAACAGTGTCCTTTTCTTAAGAAGATTACCTGGCTTAACACTATGGCCCAATCTGCATTTTCTTAAGAAGATTACCTGGCTTAACACTATGGCCCAATCTGCATTTAGCATTTGCTCAGTTGTTTTACCAAACCCACAGTGGAACATAAAAAGATTCAGTCGGGCTTGCTACATTCACCTGTGGTTCTCCTGAGATTCTCTGGTTTGATGTTTGTTCTGTTGGACTTATTGCATTTGGAGGTTTTTGGCCCGTGGTTGCTCTTGTGTCCTTCTTTGCCCTGCAGAAAGCATGGGATTTTTCCCTGTAGGAAACAATGGAGACAAGTAGATGACTAGGGCACTTTGTACAAAGCCCCATACATCTGGATCCATTGACCTAATCCACTTGATACTTGGAGGAGTCTTTAATGGACAGTCAGGTCTAGGCTCCCTGCCATTTTGGTGTCATTTGCTTGAAAAGCAGCCATTCTAGACCACTGGAAAGAGTTCCCCACAGAGAATGGGGAACTGGATTTCCAAAAAAGATCCTGAATCTGAATACTGAAATAGCATTCGGGGACCCAAACAACCCAGAATACCAGTATTTGTTCCTTTCCCCAAATCCAAATTTTAAAATACTGGGTTTTTTGTCTGTTTTTTAGGTATATGCAGGGGTCGTTTCATAGAAAAAGAGCTAGGGGAACTCATTAGCATAACTCATTAGCATATGCCACACACCCTGACATCACCGGAAGTGTGTCATGAGGCCACACACCCCTGACATCACCGGAAGTGTGACATAAGGCCACACCCACCACTCAGTTAGTCTTAGTCTTAAAGGTTAGTCTTAAAGGTGCTATTTGTTAGTCTTAAAGGTGCTATTTGAACTCTTGGACTTTTTTGCAGCAACAGACTAACACAGCTACCTTGGGGAAGCTCCTGGATGGGGCTAGGAGTCCTTGCGGAGGCCACGTGGAGTGGCCTCGGCCAGGCAGAGGGGGAGGATGCCAACTTACCCTCCTGCTTCTTCCTCCTTCTGCAACAGAATGAGGCTGGAAGAAGGGGGCGGACGGAAGAAGGGGCGGGGCTTCATCATGTGCCCTGCCCCCCTGCACCTCACCCGGGGGAACTGCGATCCCCCGCGATCCCCCTCGAAATGACCTCTGGGTATATGTCCCTAGATGTGCTTATTGAATCAAGCCTTCTCCTGTTTGTATACAAGCAATCATTATGCTGGAGGAATGCCTTTTATTGCCTGCATCTGATTAGTGAATTCTGTCTTTGTTTGGCTTCTCCTAACCTAGCCACACCAATCCATGCTTTCCTAACCTCCAGACTGGGCTCCTGTAATGGGTGTATAAGGGGTTGACCTTGAAGGGAACCCCAAAGCTTCAAATGATACAGAATGCAGCATAAACCTTTTGGGTTGTGCATAGCTTCATATAATAATAACTGTGTGCTGTCAAGGCGCCACTGATTCATGGTGACCCCAGGATCGTGGGTTTTTCAAGGCAAGAGATGAACAGTGGTGGTTTGCCATTGCCTGCCTCTGCATAGCAACCCTGAACTTCCTTGGTGGTCTCCAGTCTACATACAAATTGTGTCCAAACACAGATTGCTTCCAAGCGCTGGTGAGATTGGGCTAGTCAGGTCTATTCAGGCTGCTGAAGCATCATATAGACACCAATTTTACAACAGCTGCATTGGTTGCCTCGGTGTTCCTGGGTTTCATTCACGGTGGTGTTAGAAGCCTTCATGACCTAGGTTCCACATAATTTATGCCTTATACTTAAGAAAAAGATTAACATTCAACATGTTTGAGAGTAACCCCCCACTTGGGAAAACTTAGTGTTGCTATATATAAATATACAAGTTCGGTGATTTGGTATCTTCGATAAAAGTGGGTCACTACGTGCTATACTTTAAAATTTATTCATTTATTTATTTATGCTTTCGGCTTGTATCCCACTCGAACCCCGAGGGGTCTCTGAGCAGCTTACACAATTATTTGTTCCCTAACTAAGGCCACAATCATGAGGGGGGGTAGCTTCCTACCAGAACCTAGCAGCGAGGCCTCTTGCTGATGTCTGGCCTTCTTCAGCGGCCTCAGACGTTGGCGCTCTCCTTCCGTGTCCCAGGGCAGATCTTCTCCTGATTCCACGGTTCCTTCTTTCGGCGGGGCTCCTCCAGTGCATGGCCCGCGGCCGCCGCAGCTCCGACTATCGTCCTTTCCGGCTCCATCGCGCTACGCCGCCGTGCTGCCACACCTCCGTAGTGTGAATGCTTCAATAAGCAGAAAAATGCTTTTGACTCCTCATTTTTGTCTGTTTCATCATTGCCATGAGGAGTGGTTTTATATGTATCTTCTTCTCATAACCAAAAAAAAAGGCTTCTATTTTCCCCTTGATTTTATAACATCTATTTCATCTGAACAGCCAGAGGAACATTCAAAACATTGAGATAAATTTACAAAACACATTGGCTTGGATCCTGCAATCAGGCTGAGCTGACGGAAGGGATTTCTGTCAGCAGAGCAGGACTTCCTTGCCTTCTTCCTCTTTCTGCACCCCAAAAGGCTGCTCTTGGAGTTGGAAACCGCTAGTAGCATCATGAGGGGGTCAAAGATCTGTGGCAAGAGGGAGAAATAGGTGACAATTGTCCCCCTCTTAGTTGAATTTTTCTGTAGGATCAAAGATGGAACTGTTCAATAGAATACAGTACACTAAAGAATTTTGCCAAATAATACAATAAAATGGGCCACAGAAAACTGCAGGGTACTCGATGTGAAGTTCACACTCTCTGACTTTGCTGCACAGCATTGGAGAAGTCCCAGATCCAGAGGGAGTAGTTGGATTCCAACTGGCAGCATTTTTGTATTTTTTAAAAAATGGTCATGGCAATTACTGCCAACAATACACCAAGTATTCACACATTATGCTTTCCACTTAAATGTGCTCCCCTACCAGCCCTGTGCAGAAGACCCATTAGTGTGGGAAGGGAGAGTGGTCGTAAACATGCTGTCCTTCATGATCTCTGAGCCATTTGCATGGTGCAAATGTGCAGAGGAAATGCCCACACACATGTCCCTTCTCTTTGATCAGCAAAGTTTGGAAAGCAGCATTGCTGATCACAGGATGTGTGTGTAAAAAAATGGGCATTTCCACTGAATATTCACGCATGGAAAACATTTCTGTGGTTGTGTGGGACCAGTTTATTTGTGCCTGCTCTCCTTCTCCATGCAGTAAGTCAGTGTGCAGAGGGTTCACCTGCACAGTGCTATCATGTTACTAGGTAGCAGTAGAAATGTTTCTGGTTATACGTTGGGCCACAGTCCTGTCCTTTTAAACATCAGAATCAAACCAGTCAATCATGACTGACCTTAAGAAACCTGTAGAATTCTATAGGGATTTCATAGTAATCTGCCACTTCTGATTTCAGACATGAATCTTGTTGCTCTGCTGTTATGGACAATGGTCCCAAGCTTTCTTTATGTCTGATTCTGTCCAATTTATTTTAAGGTAGCGGTGGGAAATCAACAATTGGATTGGATGCACAAACTGTTGCATAAACAAAGTGTCTCAGTGCACTGCCCATTCTGATGTGCTTTCTAGTTCACATTCCCTTCCATGCATTTGGTAGCCCGCTGATATCAGTTTTGTGCAACTGTTTTTGCTGGGGAAAGAAACCTTGCATACACAGAATTTGCTCAGAAAAATAAAGATAATCCTAAATCCTCCAGTCTTCCAATGTACATCCAGGAGAATATGAATGCAAAGCAGAAAGCTTCACTGAAATAGAGACTGATTTTACACATCCCTAAAAGTAAGAATTAAACTGTAGGGGTAGAATCTAAGAATCATGTTCTAAGTCTTCATGTGCACAATAGTTACCAGGTTTCTACCTCTTTGCATCAACCTGTCTGGTAGCTCTTGAAACTCAGGAGCTAAGGCAACAAAGAAAGAGGGCATCAAGGGGGGAAAAATCAGTTCTTGCATGGACTAAGGCTTTCAATCAGCCTTCAGACCCAGCTTGGGCATATATCTGGCAGTAGTTTCCATAGTGGATGGATTGAAGGAATGCTGCCCTACTAACTGTATTGAATCATCTGATGGTTGCTTTTGATACTATCCATCATACCATTTTGTTGCATCATCTGGCAGGGAGGATGAGGGCAGGAGGTGATGGCTCAGCCATTTTTGTTTCAGTAGAGTAGAAGAGTTATCATTGATCATGTTGAATTAGCCCCGTGGAATTGATGTGTGGGGAGCTTCAAGGTTTGGTTCTTTTACTCCTCTTGTTTAATAATTAAGCTAAACCATTAAGTGAGATTGCCCAAAGGATCAGAGTTGAGTATCATTGACTTGCTGATGACACCCAGCACTGTATTTTGTGAACTGGAGAGAGGCAGAAATGTCTGCCCTGGGCTGTTTCTGGGATGCTATGTTCAAGTGTCTAAAGGGGAAACCTAGAAAAAACAGAGGTGATGCTGGTTGGAAAATCTAAGTGTTTGGAGGAAATACTGCTGCTAACTCTACATGGAATAGTGTTGTCATTTGCAGAATGTGTGAAGCCCCTGTGTAGTTCTTATGGAGCTGGAGCTGTTGCTAAGAGTGTTTTCTAGTAGTTTCATCCAGTACATAAACTGACTTCCCTGTTCTGCCCAACTGCTTAATCCATGCTACTTTAACCTCAAGGCTGGATTACTGCAATACCCTCTATGTGGAAATGCCTCTAAAAATAAAAGCTTCCTTAGGGTTGTCATGTCAACCTACAGGTGGCACCTGGAGATTTCCTGCTATTACAGTTGATCTCCAGACAATCAAGATCAGTTCCCCTGGAGAAAATGGCTGCTTTGGAGGGTGGACTCTATAGCATTACACCCTGCTAAGATCCCTCTCCTCCCCAAACTCCACCCTCACCAGGCTTCATCCCCCAAAATCTCCAGGTATTTCCCAGCTCAGAGCTGGCAACCCTACAATCAAGACACATTATTTTGTCATATCACACCTTTCTGGGAGCAAATCCAGGCTTGGTTAAGGTGCTCGTATTAACCGTCAAATCTTTTCATGGTGCTACCTGAAGAACTGACTGTGCCTGTATGACTCCGTGAGTCAACTTTGCCAACCCCTTTTCTCTGTCCTCTCTTCTGTGGAGTTTCAAATGCTGTCCCATTCCAAGGTGTTTTAAATGGCTCTGCTGATGCTTCAGAACAAGCCCCCACAACAAGTTAGAGCCATCCCATCCCCACCCTCTTTTTGTAAGGCCTCAAATGGGGTGATCTTTAGAGAGGATTTGGATGAGTCCTAGAGGGGGCTATACTGAATTGATACTGCTGGCTGAAGAATCAAAATCTATATAATACCTTTTATTAGGCATTATATAGATGATACAAAACAGTGTAAGCCTTCAGAACTCTTCATCAGGCAGATATTACAAAAATTAAAAATGGAGGAGGAAAGCTGATTTTCCAGGTCCAGATCTTAAGACTCTGTAATGCCAGCCTTTAATGGTAGATGCTCATAGGCTCACAGACTCTAGTTTAATTGCTGTTACAGCACTTGCATTCTAGGAAGAAGGAACAAACAAGGGAGGGCCATCCTGTTAAAAAAGAAAAGAAACAGATTCCAGCAAGGTCCAAATGTCACCCAAAAATCCGAGCAAGAAGCACAGTTCTCTTCGCAAGCTAACAGCAGGTGGAACACTTAGGCACAAGACAAAGGCTAAGGGCCAAAGTGTCTTCAGGTGAGTCATCACAGGAGGAGGAGATTGGATTTATACCCCGCCTTTCACTTGGAGTCTCACAGCAGTTTACAAACTCCTTTCCCTTCCCCTCCTCACAACAGAAACCCTGTGAGGTTGGTGGGGCTGAGAGAGCTCTGAGAGAACTGCTCTTTCAGGAACAGCTCTGACAGAACTATGGCTTGCCCAAGGTCATCCAGCAGCTGCAAGTGGAGGAGTGGGGAATCAAACCCGGTTCTCCCAGATTAGAGTCTGCTCACTTAACCACTACACCAAACTGGCTCCTAAGACTAGGACCAACTCAAGATAGTTGTTTGTTTCTTGTATACTGCTTAGTTAAAAAATATCTTTAACAACAGTTGAGATACATTTATAATGGTTTGCAAGATATATCAAATGGAAGCCAAATTAAACAGTCTTTCTTCATGTATTTCCCATCCTGTTGACACATGGATAAAGTATGGCTGGCAGATAGGTTATCAGCACTGTTTTGTGTTTTGTACTGTTCATGAGGGTTTTATTGATTACATTATTTGCTCTGAGCCTGCAGTTTTGCTAAGAAATTTTTAAATAAATAAGCACAACATGCTGATAGGGAACTTGTTGAGGATGTGGTAGATTAGTGTTTCAAGAAATGTTTTACACTTTTTGCACCATCCATGTGTATTTATTTGAATATTTGTACCCCACTTTTTTCACTTTCATAGTGGCTCAAAACAGCTCTTGCAAAAAGAGTGCTAATCAAGCACCAAACCAACACAAAAACCATATGTAAGTATATAAAATGTGCTTAATGTGTTACAACTGCACTAATTTGCCACTGCTATTCAAATTAATGGTCACTTTCACTACACAAAAACTCTCTCTCCTCTTTGTGAAGTCACTCTGCATCTCCTTAGCCTCAAGGCAGATGACTTCTCATAAACATTATCCTGAGGTATTTCAATCAGTCCTGGACCTGCAAGGATGGGAGATGTTGCTAATGCAAAATAAGAGAGTATCCCAATTTTTAATGGTTTTCTGTGGCTTCTTCATTTGGATTCCAGAAGAGTAGCCATATCAGCCTGTTGCGGGAAAAATTAACAGTTTAATGGCACGTGAAAGAATAACAAAATTGTATTCCTGCATAAGCTTTTGAGACTAGACCCCTTCTCCAGATGTAATATAGAGGTGTTAGCTAGTTTACTGAAATTACTGGTCTCTACTTTTCTTGAATAGATTTAACTTTTTGCATATTCATATTTGTAGTTCCAGCATTTCTTGGACCATTGGCCTTTACATATTCATATTTCACCTTGTAGTTCCAGCATTTCTTGGACCATTGGCCTTTCTGAGTTATTTTGTTAATACCTCTCATACAAAAGGTCTGTTTGTGAGGATCCATAACACTGCGTCTAAAGAACTGGGCTCTAGTCCACAGAAAGTTTATAGTGGAATGAAATTTTGTTAGTCATTAAAAATGCCACGGTTGCTGTTTTATTCAGGTTGTAACTAAAGCAACAGCAGTAAACTGGCCGCTAGATTCTAGTGGTCAACATAATTCCATAAGATGCTCTAAGACACATTTTGAATGTCTAACACTACTACCTGATTGCATTCATATCCCCCTTCTTAGCAGGGTATAGAGGAAAGATAGTTGATAATTTTTGTTATCATATACTCATTCTGATTTTAATTGCACATAAACTCAATATAACATTTTTTGAAATGACTACATATAAATAAAACTGCCAGAGGAATCACTCATATAAAGAAAAGAAAACAAGTGCTGGGTACACATCCTGCAAATCCTTTAAAGTTATTAGTATATTCTACCATTGACATTTTCAATTTCTGTTACAGTACAGTCTTAAACCAAGTGTAACCCTTCCAAGCCCCTTGATTTCAGTGAATTTAGAAAAGTGTAACTCTGTTTAGGATTGCACTGAACATAATGGAAAGCCAAGGTAATATCCAAGAATGTTGCAACATCTAGTTAGCATTACAGTGGTGTATACAGTGGCTTACATACAACACAGTGAAGTGGGAATATACTAGTTTATCTGGATTCACAATTCAGCTCTAGTAAAATTAAAAACAATGAAATTAGTATTCTAATCTCAAAACACGTTGGTTAGAAGTAATTCCTCCGTAAAACTGATTGTTATGACATGACATGAGAAAATACTGTGGTTTTTCTCCTCATTGAAAAACTGGTGAACCTAGAAATAGAAGAGTCTAAAATGCCACGCTGCTTTTTGATGGTGAAAAAGGAAAGAGAGTCCCATTGACCACAAAAAAAGGCTGTCCTGAGGATCATGGGACCTGCATATACAAAATACTTATGGAACAACAGATGTAGCAAGAATAAGGGGAACTGGGTGAAATTAAGTGGGAAAGCTGAGTGGATCTGATTCAATTGTTTTCTTTTAAAAAATCCAAAAAACGTTTGCTTCCTGATAAATGCATTCTATTTTGAATTATTCCTGATAGAGCTCTCCTATACAAGTTATATCAGAGCTAGCCTGGTGTTCCTTCGGCTGTGCACCGGACCATATACAAATTGGTCATCTTTAAGGATGGAGAAGCAATAGTCTTTGACTATAGCAAACTGAAAACAGAACCCACATCTTTACCACTTTTTTTGTGCTTTATTTACAATTAGACATTAGATAGCCCAGGACCTGGATAGCCCAGGTTAGCTTGGTCTTGTTGGAACTCAGAACCTAAGCAGGGCTGGCCCTGGCCAGTGGTTGGATGGGAGACCTCCAAGTAATACTAGGACCGTAACATGGAGGCAGGTATGACAGACCCCTGCTGCTGCTTCTCTGTGAGGCAGATTTTCCTGCCAAAACACTTTTCCCCACTCTGACTGAGCAGCCTCTTAGTAGTGTATTTGAATTATAGAATTAGAACTTTCTACATACCCCACCCTGTGATAGAGAACTTATTTGATTTTTGCCCAGGCCAGAGATTTATTGTAACTCAGCAGGAGCCCTCTTATAAATCCCTTTGGAAAGTGGCACTTGACACAAAGTATAGTTCAAACAGAAAGGTTGATTTTATTGAACAGGCATGGTTAAATTAGGAAGAAGGCAAGGGATGAGAAGTTGAAGTAAACTTGGTTGTTTCTGCAAATTATAATATTTTGAACAGGCAACAGAGTATAGGTGAAGCTTATGTTCTTAGAGACTCTATTCTTAACTGTGAAAGGTTTGTTTGTCTAGACATTTCTTTCAGCAACAATGTGTCTTAATAAAGTTTCATAAAAATATCTTAGTTTCCTGGAAGTTAGTACTTTCCTCCTGTATTTAAATACTTGCCTTGTGGGGTTATAAATTTCCCTTTTCTTTTCTTTTTTTACTCTTGAAGAGTATAAAAAACTATTTCCCTTTTCACATGATCCAGGGGTCCCTTCTGAGTTGAACCCTCTGAATAACTGGGTAAGAAATATCCTCCTCTTTCTAGAAGTGAGAATCCTTTTTGGCTAGTTTTCAACCTTCTGTCCAGTCTCTTCTGTAAAACCTAAACCCCAGTTCTGGAGACTGTGAATAAATAGAATTCAGCTAGGGCTGATACTAGACTTTTAAGTTCTATTTTTTGAACTTTCCCTCAAATGTGTTGGTACACAGTAAGGGCAAGAAGTTGTGTCTCTTTACATCCCTCAGACTGACACACACACATCTCCTGACTGGCAACTGCCAAGCCGAAGTCCAAATGAGAACTGACTCCCTCTGACAAGACTGGCAAGACTTTTTAAAAATCTCAGCTGGCGCTGACCAATCAGAAAGAAGTGGAATGCAGCAGCCTGCCAATCAAACTGTGTTTTACATTGAGGTATTAACCCCTAATCTCCCAGCTCTCTGAATTTGATGCACTAAGCATTCTGCTTTTGAAGGTCAGTTTGTCTCTTGCCTTGAAAACCCAATGGGGTCACCAAAAGTCAGCTGTGACTTGATGGCACTTTCCACCACCACACCATTAGACATTAAAAATCTGGCCTTGGATCAAAAGAACCAGAAGCAGAACAAAGTTCATGAAACAGATCATTTGCCATTTTCTTTTTCTCACTGCAGTTACCTCCATTCCCTGAAAAGCTGTTTCTGATTGTGGGGAAGTCTTCCAAAAGTCTCCACAAAATGGGGTGGCTGATGCAGGAAGGAGGAATCAATGGAAATACACCCCTACTTGTGTGAAACCCATTTGTGCAAGAGCTCACACAAGACAAAGAAAGGATATTTTTTCACTTTCAGTTTTTGGGATATAATCGCCTTTCTCTTACTAAGTATATAAGCAAACATTCCAAGATGGAACCCCTAAATTTATTTGAAATACACCAGAGCTGAATAGTATGCAGAAGTTTGGAAAACTTTCAGTCATAAAGTGAGATAAATCTCTTTCTCACTGTAAAGTGCTTAGTGGGATTATGAAACTTTATATTCATTTTGCCTACATTATATTTTAGTGCATTATGAAATGTATATTCATGGGGCCCCATCCATTTCACAGACAACCATAACAATGTATACAGGCAGCCTTCAGTGTGCTAATACTATGAGATTCCAGTGCCCCACAAAATAAGAAAATGATACAGTAGGATAATGCACTGATTGAAATGTACACACAGAATCTGGCATACATTCTGAATACCTGAAAAAGATTCACAATCTTTTAATTAAATTAATATATTTATTTAAAATATTTGTATTCTGCTTTATCTCTTCAGATGCAAGTAAAGGCTGGCTTCCCATGAGCTAATTTTTGAGTGGTGTACCACATCAATATATTCCTTTTGCTCTTGCCCCTGCTGTCACAAGCTGCTGTGGCTGAGTTAACATCTGGCCCAGAAGGACCATGGGGGGAAGGGAGATTGCATAGAATTCAGCAAGGTAGATAGCTAATATTTATTTATATACCATCAATGAGCTATTGCTTGCTTAGAATACTGCACATGCAGTAGGATTTCCTGCTATGGGTTGGGAAATACCTGGAGATTTTGGGAATGGAGCCAGAGGAAGGTGGGGTTTGAGGATGGGAAGGACCTCATCAGGGTATAATGCCATAGAGTCCATGTTCCAAAGCAGCCATTTTTTACAGATCTTGGTCATCTGAAGATTAACTGTAATAGTGTGAGATCTCCAGGTGCCACCTGGAAGTTGTCAGCCCTACACATAGCTCCGAAGTTATGTAAATAACTCCCCAATGGGGCCATTTTAGCTGGGAAAAGGTGGGAACCCCTCTCCCCACAGCATGAGATGAATCAGGCTCATGCAGGATTTAAAAAGGATGTTTCCTGTAGCTGCTGTTTGGCTATGGTGGAAGAGAATAAGTCCAGGGGACCCAATTTGTTCTGGGGGGGGGACATTGTGTAGTTTGGTCCTAAATGGAAGGAGTAGACAAGAATCCCTGCATCTCAGGATTGAGGCCTAAAGTTCGGGATCGGATTATTTTGTTGTTGTTTTTAACTTTGGCAGTATAAATCAGCATATTGGGGAGTAGTAAAGACAGAACATTTGGAGAACAGTCGTGCAGTCTGGTAGTGCAAATGGTATAAACAGAGTTATCATTCACATTGATAGTGTGCTTCCTGTTTTGCTTTTAGTTTACCATGGTTGTTCATTTGCCAGCTGTGTGCCATAAAACCCACTAAGTATGTGTGCAAATTAATGTTGCTGTTTGAGACATCACATTTGCAATGCGTGGCCTTTTTATTTTTTAACAGAGCAACCTTAATGTTGCATTAATGCAGGTCTCTTGGCTGAAAGCGGAAAGCAAATCATACCTCAGAAACTTGATTGTGTTGTTGGCAGCGGTACAAAAACAGCAGTAAATGTAATATATATGGACTTCACCAAAGCATTTGATAGTGTCTCGCAAAGTTACTTGCAAAATTCAATTAAGTCAAATTGGCTCCGAGCAATGAGTTGACACATGCTCCAAAAGGTAGCCAAAAACTATTCTCAAAGCCAATGATAAATTTTAATGTATTGAATTGCAATTCCTCAGGGCTTGTCTAGGTGCTAGCCCCGGGTTTGTTTAGTTATTCATTCGGTGTCTTTATTACTGATGTGGAGGGGGATAACAGCAGAAACATTAGATTTGCAGATTTTAGAAGTATGAGCAAGGACATAAAAAAAGCAATCATGAGACTGGGTCCTTTTTATAATGAAAGACTCTGAGATAAAAGCAGGGAGTTGTATGCCAGATTCAGCCATTGATCTCTTGCACCAAACCTTCTACCAGCTCACTAGCTCAAATGCCAACCATAAAGGTACGATAAAAAAACAAACACATTTCAGTGCAGCTAAACCCATGTGTCTTACAGTGTCATCCTCAGCAGCACTGTATCCTTAAAAACCCATTGACTTCAGTGGATCTAGAAGGGTAAGGATTAGTAGTTTTAGAATTACATGTAAAGGCACACTGAATATATTAAGATCAACTTCTGGGATATATAGCTGTGCCTTATTAATTTCAGTGTGATTCAGATGTGATTGTCTCTTACCTTCTCCTCTGTGGAATTGCAAAGGAAATTCCAAGTAGCTTTATAAGGTATGTTGGTATACCAACAAGCCTTTATTTTTATGGTGACTACAGCAGTTGACAATTTGCACAATGCTTTCCAACATGTGTGAGGATGCAGGGAAATCACAGAAAACAAACATATCCAGATTTCTTCAGATGCATCTGAAGGGCTTACTGAATGATCTGCTCCCTGCTCATGACCAGCTACTAGCAGGATATGAGCCACATCAGCAGGTGCTTGAGCATCTTTAGTGTGCATCCGCTTTGGAGAACAATAATCTTTATCACCAAATCATGTCTAGAAAAATAGGTACCAAAATATAGTGATGAATGAACAATAAGTGTTTGTGCAGTATTTTGTGCTAACTGGATACAAGATCTTTACAGAAATGCAAAGTCAGTTGTGGCCTCAGTGCTGCTGCTAAGGAAAACTTCATGCTTGCACAGCATTGCCTTCAGAGACTGGATGTGTTTATCAAATTATTAATGGTGGCCCATAATGGAGAGATCAAACTATGCAGCCTTGAACCTATGTGATCAAAGTCTGATTTTGGTGCAAGAGAAGTTTATGGCCAACACCAATGGAATTCAGAAAGAAAGGATCTGCCACATCCAAGTAATCTGTAGCTTATAAATAGAATACCTGAGCCACAAATGAACTTGGTTTCTCCTTGGGCATTAAAAAGCAGCAACTTCCTACCCCCAACAGGAGCTGGATAAACAGCCCTCAGACACTTACCAACCAGTAGATGGGGATTTTGGTGTATATTTCTCTAGATTTGATTGGATGATTAAAAATCTCACTTTGATGACAGTTACTCCTGCCCTGAGATGCCTGAGCTCTGTGAAGGGAAGGTTTTTGCAGTCTTCCTACCATGCTTTCTGTGTCCTAGTAGTAACTCCTTGCTGATACATTAATTTCTAGCTCTGCCTTGGATGACTGGTAACTAACACTAGGTTTGATTCTTGTTTACTCAGTACTTGGTCTGCTACTACATGTAAGGCTGCCTGCCATGCAGAGTGAGTACAGTACAGGGCAATTTCTTGGATGTATGAAGGATGTTTTCCCTGTCAGTGATTCTGTAGCTCTTGAAGGCATATTGCTTAATCAGCTCTACCATCTGAAAATCCCCATTAAATCTGATAAATGAACAGTGGTTGCTTTGTGTTTGGCTCTTGAAATACCATCAAAGTTTTAAGAGGCACAGGAAGTTTATAAATAGATGCTAGATCATATAGTTTACTGAAAATGGCCAAAATGTTTTCCTCATCTTGCCAGTGAAATCAGCATCTGGCAGTGAGATCCTTTATTTATAGAGATGGATATCTATTGTTCCAGGGCTTTTTTATTTTCTATAGGGGATGGGTGGGAACCCTATCATTTTCACTGCTGTTCTTTACAGCTCTTGCACACAGTTATTCAAGCTTAAGTGGGATCTTGCATACTGTGGAGTGTCCATAGCAATGTCTACAAAGGAAAGTGAATCTCAAGACTCTTGTAAACTTCACACCCACACCCATGAAAGGACTTTGCTTGCCCTGCTGCAGAGGTGGAAAGAAAGCGAGTCTATTTCACCACTGCTCTTTGCAGAATCCATGGAGACTGAAGCCCTGTTCACATGCTACAGTGAATGCACATACATCCTGCCTGTAGGTGAGTACATGTGTTAGTAGAAAGAGCCAGCATACGTTCTCTTGACAAATGAAATAGGGGATCAATACCTGGATAAATGTGGGGTTTGTAACATAAGAATTACCCAACACACAAACAAAGGACAATCAAGGGTACACTGTACATGGATTATACGTACATTCAGGGCTATTTTTGGGCAGGAACACACAGGAAAGGAGTTCCGGCTGGCTCCTGATTTGGCCACACCCAGCAGGAACTCATTAGCATAATAGGCCACACCCAATAGCAGAAACTCATTAGGATTGGCTATATTAGGGGTGTGTGGCCTAACATGCAAAGGCGTTCCTGCTACAAAAAAAAGCCCTGGGTTTTGACAACAAACAAGGTAAACAGAATAAGAAGGGAAAGGTGGGTGTGGCTGGATGACCACACTTCTGGTAACATGGGGGTGTGGCCTAAAGTGCTAATGAGTGGTGCTGTCAGGGTGTGGCCTAATATGCTAATGGGTTTTGCTGTTGAGTGTGGCCTATTATGCTAATGAGTTCCTGCTGGGCTTTTTCTACAAAAAGAGCCCTGCGTACATTCATGGTAACATGTGAACAGGACTTAAATAATGCTCACTTATCATTAAACTTTCTAGGATCCAGGACAGATATGCTGACCATTGTGCAAGAAAACATAGAGCTGGAGGGGTGGAGCTTATTGAGGGGCACACATGTGCAAAAGCTTTTTGAAATGGTGGAAATATTCAGTACAGTCTGCAAGTTTGTCTCCTCCTCCATGGGTATTGCAGGTTACAATAGGAGAAATTTTGGGACAATAAAGAGAAATTCTGCACATCTCTAATATTAATAGAGTTCATGCACCCTGATCTAGATAGCCCAAGCAAGCCCGATCTCTTCAGATCTCTGAAGCTAAGCAGGGCTGGCTCTGGCAAGTATCTGAATGGGAGATCACCAAAGAATACCAGGGTTGGGAGGCAGAGGCACCACTCTGAACATGCTCCATGCCCCAGTAGGAGTCACCAGAGGTCACCATGACTTCCAGGCACGAACTCACACATGCACAAATGCAAGAAAAGTTCATGCAATGATATCAATAGAGGTTTCCAGCATAATCGTAGATACTTAGGCTGTGGTCACACATGCCAGTTGAAGCGAAGGAGAAGTGAGGCTATTTCCTTCGAAGGAATTTGACACACAGTTGCATGATCACACCTCTCTTTGTAGCTGCAGGCTCAGTCCATCACTGTGTGATCAGACGCAACTGCAGGTGAGTCATTTTTTGGGGGTGGGGCATTTGTTTCCCATGTGCATAAATAAGGAATCGCACCTCCGCACTGAGGGCCCCCTGTGGAGTATGCAATGAGGTGCATACTGTGAAGGTGGGGGGGAATGGTACCGAGCCAGGATGGCATGATCAGACCATCCTGATGGCATTAGAGTGTGTTTGCATGATCAGACAGGGGAAAATCTGTCCATGGCCCATTGGAATCCGTTAGAGCTGGACTTTCCCCAGTGTCTTTTAACGCCACTTCTGTGGCAGAGCAGCACGGGTTGCTGATGACTTTGGGGTGCCTCCCAGATGTTGCTGTCTGATCGCAACCTTTGTATCATAAGAACATAAGAACATAAGAGAAGCCAATGTTGGATCAGGCCAATGGCCCATCCAGTCCAATACTCTGTCACACGGTGGCCAAAAATATCAGGTGATATCAGGAGGTCTAGCCGTGGGGCCAGGACACTAGGAGCCCTCACAATATTGGCCATCAGGCATTCGCACCTATGTAGGATCTAAAGATGCCCAGAAAAATCTCTGAACAAGTCAATCTAATAGTTCACAGTTTTGATTCCTATATTTCTATGGGAAATTTCTTCTAAGCTCAGAGATCTCACACCATCAGATTGGAAGCTTTTAGTATGGTCATGTGGGTTTTACGTGATTGGGGCTATACCACACCCAAAACAACCCTGAATATCTCAGATGTGGGTTGTATAAGACTATTTAATCTTTCTGAAACTGTTTTGGTGAGAATCTCAGAAACTGTATTTTGTCTTTTCACCTTTAGATAAGATAAGGGATGATATGCATGCATTTCTGTTTCTGATTTCTTTTAAATATGCAATAATTCTTTCATATTTCCTTATTTCAAGAATGATTGGATTGATTATAAATAAAAATCTAAAAAGATAAGCATGAGTGATCTGTAGCTGGGATACAAAGTTTTTACTTGGCATCTGAAATAAAGTGACTTCTGTTCAGTCAGAGGGTTGTAACCTATAGAGATTGAGTATTGAAGAGAATAGCCACCTCAATATAGCCCTGTGATTTAGTGATTGATACATTGCTTTGGAACAGGCAAAGAGACCCTTTGTGTCCATGTGTCCGTTTTTGTTTTTTAATATATCTGGCATATAAATATATATATATATACAATCTCATAATGCCAAGCATTTTTGTTTATTTGGATCTAAGGAAACCCTAGCAGGTATGAAAGTTCTTTCTGCTCATGAAAGGCAGAAAGGCTGTTTCTGATTTGACTCCTTCATCCAGCTGCCAATCCCATGACCCAAAGGATCCATTTTTTGGCATGTGCAGGGAGCTGCAGTTGGCAGGAGAATGCAGGATCCAAGCAATCACATGTTACTGTTTTCAACATTAATATCCATTCTAATACTAAATCATGGATTCAGTCTAGTCAAAGTAAAGCAGTTGATTTTAATGAGTGAAATTTATACTAGATCTTAATATGCCCATTCATATAGCACCTTAATACAAATGAGACTGAAATGCTGGGTCATATCTCTATGTTGTTTTGAAATAGAGCCGAGGGCCCTCAAAGGAATCTTGTTCTCATAGTTCCTGAATTGCATCATGGAGGAGGCAGTTAAATAAATCTGCAGTCAAAGTCTGTTGAGGCATTTCCCACATATTGAGGATGATGTTCACTCTATTAGTATCTATAATTCCATTAGAGAGCAGCTTTGCATTCTCACCAAATATTATTTTCATAGCTTAGAATTCTCCTGCCTGAGTCATCCAAAGGGAAGAAAGAGCTGTGATAAAGATACCAAGAGATAAAACTTCGGTCTTCTAATATTGCGCTCTTCACCTGTGCAAAAGGTCCAGAGTAGGAAATTTGGTAAGTATTAAAATTATAACAGTACCTAATTTATTAGCACTTAAATTCTATTGTTTTAGCACTAGAGTGTACACTAAGCGTTTTACCTGTTACTTTAGATTGGTGTGACCTCGTAGCTGATTGCAGATCCATTTGATTTGTAAGGTGCCCTGCTGGATAGACAGCTGAATCCAATTCTTGTCTAGAGGAAAAAACAAGAATATATTGCCCTCTAGTGTTGAGAAAATATATCTGGCATGAAAAGCATATAGGGTTTTATCTTAAAATTCAGATTTCTTACATTAGCAAAAATGCAGAGGGTTTCCCCCCCCCCCCAGAAGGGCCACATATTGATTTATTTAGCAAGCATTCATAGCTCAAATGAGTCTGTAAATCCCAAATGGTATTTGGGATGTGATAAACTCCAAAAGTTAAATTGCTGTGATTTATCATTGTCACTGGAGCCCCCAAACCAAAAATACAGCCTTACAGAGAACCACACTTAATCTGTTTTTATTTTTTGATATATTTTTATTAGAGCCTTTTCAATTTGAGATGATACAAAAGGCATCTGAAATATTAAAATTCAACATACAGTTCATATTGCTAAGAATTATTATCTTAGTTGCTAGCAGCAGGAGATTCTTACAGTACTAATACTCCATAGGTCAGTTTAGTTCAGTTCTGTTTTTATTACAACCCATAGGCCATTCAGAAACAGGGGGGAAAAACCCTTCTATAAAATTAATTACCTACATAAAATATCAGTATACATCATTCATCTTAAATAATACTTTAAGGGTTAAAATCTGAGTAGATTATACACAGGACTTTAACTTGGCCTGTATTTTTATTACAGAGAGCAGACACTTAGCCACATATACAGTAGTTCTTTGGTCAACCGTTTATGGTGCGATTTTGAGAGTCTTCTGCTCAGCAAACAGGTTTTTTTAAAATCAATCAACCCAGTAAATCCAAGTGTGCCTGTACATAAAATCTGAAATGGAAAAACATGTGGACCACTGTTTCAATAAGGTTAGCAGAAAAAAGACAGAATCTAGTACTCTATAGCTGTCATCATCAAAATGTGAGGGGCTATATTATTCTCTAGATTCCATTTTTACATTCTGGCCAATATTTGTTATTCTCTATGTCTGAGACAAAGACTTTCTCAATCTCATCCTTAGTTCACCATCTCTGACATGGAAATAAAACAGCCACTTAATATCATCATGAGAAAGGAAAACACCATGAACATAAAGAATTTTTCATATCATAAATTCTAAAACAAAGATAGTAAAATTAACAGTGACTGTTTCCTGTAGTTGATGTGTCTATCAAGGGTGGGAGGTTCTGGTTCCCAACGACCCAACCCTACAGGTGGTTGTCCCCCATGGCCTTCTGTCTTGCACTCTGCATGGCCTCAGAAACACAGAGAGAAGATGATCACCACACCTTGTCCTGTCCTTCCAAGCCTCACTCTTACAACTGCCAAAGCATTTGAATTGGCTTCCTCCTCGGCCCACAGTCTGGCTCCTGATGAAGCTGGCACAGTAAGCTGCAGTAGTTCTGTTGCCTCCCCTGGCTATTTGTGAGGAGAATGAGTCCCATGAGGGGTGATTGTGAGAGGCACAGGCTGCCAAGGTTTCCCCCTCCCTCCCCGTGCTTGGTCAAAGTCAGCCATTTTTAGAGCCAGACAAGCATTAAGGGCCTAAACTGCTGCCACTGGGCCTTGAAAAGGTCAAACTGAATGAGAGATGTTGGAAGCGAGGCTCTAGAGTCTTCTCCTTGGTGTGTCTGACCTGCTCCTTTGTTGGTTGGAGATGGGGTAAATCTGGGGTCTGTTCCTCCTCTCAGGGAGACCCATAACCCAGACATCATGCTTAGCCACATCAGTTCCATAATGTACTTGGAGAACTCAAAATGTGAGTTCAGGGTACTATGAAATGTATTACAATTACACTGACCAAAATCCAGACTTTATGCATGTAGAAGGTAGAAAGTATTATTTTTTTTCCAGAGAAGCCTGGAAACTGCTATTGATGAAGAAAGCTTAAACAGTGGCACAAGTAGTGATATTGCAAGCTAAGTGAAAAATGATCTTCATTAACAATCCACAAATCGCTGACTGAATACTTTCCTCTTAAGTTAAACAGACAGATCCGCTGTATGTGGTATAAACATTGCACTTCAGCAGCTTGAACCACAGGTTGGGACAAGCCAGTAAAAGAGATTACTGCGATATATGCAAGGAAAAAGTACATTTCCTGCCTCCCATCAATCGATCATGAAGGGAGACAGCAATTTTTGAGGACCAAGCTGGTAATCAAGGCTAGAACAATGCTAGTCTCCTACAGTGCCATACTAAACAAGTCTACCAGAATCTTACTCAGGCTTAATCCCAGGAAAGTGCTCTTAGTTCACCTGGGCTCTTAAAAGATGTGATACTGGTACCTAGAATTGAAATGTAAACTCCCCCCCCCCCGGTGAGTATAGGGTTAGTTTCCAAATACTTGATACTGAACTCAAAAAAACTGATGTTGCCTTCTAGAAATCTGGATTTTTTAAATAGAGGATCCTTTCTAGTAATACTAATGGAAATCCTGTCTTCGGCTAAGGGTTTTGCTTTTTAAATGGTCTCTTAAAGATTCCCCTCAACCTATATTTTGCCTTTATTCTGTAGTCCTTGCAAGAAACCTTTACTAACAGGTTGAAAGTGTCTTAACATAAAATTAATATTGTGAGTATTTGGGGGGAAATTAATTGGGGAAATAGCTTTAAATTATCAGTATTTCCCCCCTCATATAAATTGGAGCAGGAAGGCATTCTACTGTCATCTTCCACACTGAAATCAATAGAACTCTCATGCTTAGGATTTTTATAGAAGTGACTAGCTTATTTAATTAACATATTTTAATTGCTGTATGGATTTTCTTAACCTACTCTAATTTCTCACTTTGTTTCAGATAATGTTAAGTGTCTCCTCTATTGATTATTGGCAACTGGTGTGCTCAGAGAAGACTGCTTCCAATATAGATTTTCAGCTCTGTGGACTTCCAACTCTAGGAGTTTCATAGTCTTGCCCACCTCCTTTATAAATGTATTGCAATGGTCACATGAATATTCCAAGCGTGGTATGGATCCCATCTCTTGGTCTGTTTATAATGGCACTTTAGAAGGAAAAAGCCAACTGTTTTTTAAAAAATAAAATTGAAGTGCTGCAAAAAATGAATTTGATTCTGAAACTTCGTAGAAGTTTCCGAACACTAGTAATCCTCCTAGCCACCTTTTGTTTGGTGAGCATAGTCATTTCTGCCTATTACTTGTATGCAGGTCACAAGCAAGAAATTACCCTAATTGATACCACAGGAGGGGCGGAGTGTGAGGACCTTAAGCTTTTACCATACAGATCCATGGAACTTAAAACTGCTAAGCCGATTGATCCATCTAGGACTGACCCTACTGTGCTGTTGTTTGTTGAAAGCCAGTACTCTCAGCTCGGTCAGGACATCATAGCCATTCTGGAGTCTAGTCGATTTCAGTATCAGATGGTGATTGCATCCGGAAAAGGGGACATACCTCCTCTGGCAGATAATGGCAAAGGGAAATATATACTTGTAATATATGAAAATATTTTGAAGTACACATCCATGGATTCATGGAATAGAGAACTTCTGGAAAAATACTGTGTGGAATACAGTGTTAGCATAATTGGTTTTCATAAAGCCAATGAGAACAGCTTGTCAAGCACTAGACTCAAAGGATTTCCATTGCATCTTTACAATAATGTAGTACTTCAAAACTGCTTTGTAAATCCCCTGTCTCCTCTACTGCACATTACCAAAGCCCCACGGGTTGAGAAAGGCCCGCTACCTGGTGAAGACTGGACCGTTTTCCAATATAATCACTCCACTTACCAACCAGTGCTTTTAACAGAACTTCAGGCTTCCAAACCATTCCCAGCATCACTGCCTAAGATTTCTCTCTATGCTACAGTGATTCAGGACCTGGGCCTTCATGATGGGATTCAGAGAGTCCTTTTTGGAAACAACTTGAACTTTTGGTTGCATAAACTTATTTTTATAGATGCCATCTCCTTCTTGTCAGGGAAGATGCTCACATTGTCCCTGGACAGGTACATTCTTGTTGACATTGATGACATCTTTGTTGGGAAGGAAGGAACAAGGATGAATGTAAAAGATGTGAAGGTAAGATGAGAATTAATGCTGAGATCTTGTCTCTAGCATGTGTTTTGGCAATACAAAGTGTCAGAGGCA
Organism: Gekko japonicus; assembly: GCF_001447785.1. Lineage (NCBI taxonomy): Eukaryota > Metazoa > Chordata > Lepidosauria > Squamata > Gekkonidae > Gekko > Gekko japonicus. The sequence continues at coordinate 41,178 of NW_015176058.1, read as the reverse complement.
TGCATATCTCATTGCAGTGTATCATCCTACATATCATAAATGTCCACCACAGATTAAATTGTTTAAGGATGGGGGCTAGGCTTTTAGAGATGCATAGGGACCCAGTGATTTTACTACATCCTGCTCTCAAGCTGCTTAGATGTGTCCAAGGAAAAAGTGCCTGGTTTGCGTGTTTATAGTCACATGTTGGAAAACATAATGCTGGTTGCCAGCTTCTGTCTGGACTGCTTGCCACAGTCACTGATAAAAAATGAAATAGCCACTATACACTATTTGTCACTATTACACCATTACACTATTTCTACCATTAAGCAATAATCCTAGTGGCATTGTATAAGAGAACTAATTGGCATACTTCACTGATAATAAATTACAGTACTTCTTGTCACAATTGCACTTCACCCTAGTGCTTCCAATTTTGAAAATCCCATCATTAAAATGAAACCATTCTGTTTGAATTTAGACTTACCATTTAGATGTCTCTGTGTGCTTCTAGTTTCTGCTTCCTAGGGGTTTCCTAGAAGCAGCTGTTCAGTCACTGTGTGAACAGAATGCTGGACTAGATCAGCCTTTGATCTGATTCAGCATGGCTCTTCTTATGTTCTTATACTTGCCTCTCTGATTAGTGATGTCATGGAATTATAACTCCACAGAGTTCCACCCCCCTAATTTCAACCAATTAGTACTATTACACTATGCCACCAAGGTTATTACCTAATGGTAGAAAACCATGTAATAAAAGCAATTCTGAACTTTTTAAAAAAATGACAACCACATTGGAACATCATGAACCGAAGAGGCAACGTCATGTCCATGCCAAATAAGCAACTTTCACAGGCTTCAAAAGCTGCTTGACACTCAATCCACAAGGACTGTCAAGGAGATCTAGTCTGTTTGACGGAGCCAAGTAAGGTAAGTTCACCTGGTGATCATGTCTCTGTCAAATTTTGCAGTATCCCTAACTGTATTAACTCCTTCCAGGAGTTTCTAAGCTCTCAAACTTCAGCAGGCAAACTTCCCTCTCCCTTTTTAAACTTGACTTTCAATCTCAACATTCTGTGTCTCCTGAGGCACAATCAGTCCTCATCATGTTCACTCTTTGGGGAATTTTTCTTCCTATACTGTTTAATTTAGAATGCCCTATTTTTCTGCCTACCTGGGGAAGTCAACTGATTCAATTTCTTACCTTGTCTGTGGGTGGCCTGGTTTCGCTATTTCCATGATTGGCATGAGCTACCCACTTTAGTATTGGATATAAAGATTTCTTTGTCCCATCCTTTCTTCAAGTTTCCCAGCAGGATATGACACTTCCCATATTTTATCTTTGCAGGTCTTATGAAGCAGGTTAAACTGAGTAATTCTGTCCCCCACCCTTCTGTAGGCCTCATAGACAAGCAAGATCTCGCATTTCCCTTGCTTCTAGTCTAACATTCAATTCACTCTACATTACTGACTTCCAGTCTTTGTGTTTGTACCAGGGTTCATTTCATAGAAAAAGAGGTGCAGGAGCTCATTAGCATAACTCATTAGCATATGCCACACCCCTGACAACACCCGAAGTGTGTCAGAAGGCAACGCCCACTGCTCAGGCTCCACTGGACTATTTTGGATTGCTAGCTATGGGGGGGGGTGCAAATCTGTCCTGGCAGAGGAGGGAGAGCTTGTACCTGAATAAAACTTGGTCTTAAAGGTACCACTGGACTGTTTTGGACCAGGGGGCTGGGGGGAGCTCTGCAACTTACCTGGCTGCTTCTTGCTCTGACTGAGGGCTGCTGGGAGCAGGGGGTGGGGCTTGTTGCATGTGCCCGCCCCCTGGGCTCTTTACTGCCAGAGCTCTGCTCCTGTGCGCTCCTGCAGGAAATGACCCCTGGTTTGTACTCAGATATAGATATCTGGATTAATTTTTAAGTGGCAGTTGTTTTTTAATACATATATAATAGGGTAGTTGAGTGAGACGGGAAGAGTTGATAAAGGAAACTACTGTGTTTGCTAGTGTCATGTGACTTTAGCAGTTGTCCACCCACCAGATTGGTAGATGGATGGTTTTGTAGCTCAGCATAACACCAGAAGAGTGACAGACCACAAACACAGAAAATGAATGAATGACAGAGTAGAACACCAAAAAGAATAAAGAGCCTTGAACACCAATGAATTCTGACCAGTACAGATTTATGGAAGGCACCTGAAAAAGCAACCTTGCAGAAGTTCAGAAGGTCTGTATTCGGTATGTCCAAGTTGCAGACATTCTGGAATTACTATGTACACTTAAGTCCCATGATAGAAGAAACACGGGATATAAATATAAGCCATCAGTTAATAATTCTCTGGTCGGCCATCAGAAAACATAATGAAGCATTATGACTTGTGTTTATACATACAGCTTGCCTCCTAAAATTGAGCTGCTAACATTAAAAATGTAATTTTAGATAGAATTCCAAGAGATCCTCAAGAGAAGAGGCCAAACAAATTTAAGTATAGATTAAAGATGTTACTCATAAATTAATAGCACTAGCAGTATAACTAATTAACTCTTCCCTAGCATAGATTCAGGTGGGTGGCCATGTTGGTCTGAAGTAGCAGAACAAAGAACAAGTCCAGTGGCACCTTTAAGACCAACAACTTTATTCAAAGTGTAAGCTTTCACGTAAGCTTATGAAAGTTTATACCTTGAATAAACCTTTGTTGGTGTTAAAGGGGCCATTGGACTCAAACTTTGTTCTTCCTTAACAATTATCTTAAAGTTTCCAAATTTCAGATGAGAGCAAGCTAGGGATCCCAAGTCCTCCTGGCACTGCCGGATCGGGCCCCGGGGGAACTCCTCCCTGACGTGCGCGTCACCCGCAAGTGACGCGGGCATGCCGGGCACGCTGGGGGCGGGGCCACGGCCATACAAGGGAAAACTCTATGGTTTTCCCTTGTATGGTCATGGCCCCGCCCCCAGCATGCCCGGCATCATAACGTCACTTCCTGGTGACGTATGTGTGGCGCACGCGCCGCCAAGGTAAGTTCCACATGGAGTCCCCCGCCGCCAAGGTAAGTTCCACATGGCAACCCTACAGCAAGTACCAAAGACATTCCTCTCCATTTCAGAATGATTGTCTTTGTATGGGAGAGTGTTGCCCAGAAAGTGCAGAAATTATTCTCTGTTCCATCAAAACCCTGTGCTTGTACAAACCTCTGTGAGGCATATAACAGCAACAGTGGTAAACAGCAGGACATTGTTTTGACAGCAAAAATATATATCCCTAGTTACATACAATATTGTATAGCATATCTTACTGTAACTCCTGCTTTACATCTCAATTATAACCATGTTTACTTGGAAATAGATCTAATTATTTCAGTGGAATTTGCTTCTAAGTAAGTGAGTTTACAGTTACAATCTTAAAATCCATCCCCACAAGTTAACATTCTATACCAGAAAGTAAGAAATAAACTTTGGGATTCCTATTGCTCGAAGCTGGATCTAATCA
>NW_015176058.1:20432-37653 GCF_001447785.1 Gekko japonicus | reverse complement strand
TAAAATTGCTTCCAAAAATTTGTCTCATTCAAATGGAGATGTCAGGAATTGAATCTAAGACCTTCAGCATGCCAAACAGATGCTCTGCCACTAAGCCATAGTTTCCCCCCTGTCTATCTTGTAGCCAAATGGGTGGTTTAGGATTCTTTCAACATTCTGTGTTTTACATTCTGAACAATAGATGAACAATTTTTATACTGGTCAGTTCTTCATACAAAGTTCTCAAAGAGATGGGACATGGTGGTCATGGGAGATTTCAGTTACCCGGATATCTGTTGGAAGTCCAGCTCTGCTAAAAATGAAAGGCTCAATAAATTCCTGACTTGTCTTGCTGACAACTTCATTTTCCAGTAAGTGGACAGGGGAAAAAAGGATCTGCTATCTTGGACTTGATACTCACCAACAAGGAAGAACTAGTTGATAAGGTGAAAGTTATGGGCACCTGGGTAGTGGTGACCATGTAATTTTGGAATTTACAGACTTGGGGAAGGGAAAAGCTGTACGTAGTCAGACATGTAGGTTGGACTTCAGGAAAGCAAATTTTGACAGACTTAAAGTAAAATCCCATGGTCAGAAATACTGAAAGAGAAAGGAGGTCAAGAGGGATGGGAGTTTCTTAAAAGCGAAATATTAAATATTAAATGATTCCTATGAGTAGGGAAAATGGGAGGCACCTAAAGAAGCCAAGGTGGCTCCATAAACAGCTTTCTAAAGACTTGAGAAATAAAAAAGACTCATGTAGGAAATGAAAGGGAGGGCCTTATAACCAAGGATGAATCTAAACAAATAACCAGTGCTTTCTAGAGAGAGAGTTAGGAAAGCTAACACTCACTATGAGCTTAGGCTAGTGAGAGATGCTAAAAACAACAAAAAAGGTTCTTATGTACGAAGTAAGAAAAAGAGCAAGGATGTGATAGGCCCATTGCAGGGACAGAAAAGTGAAATTTTAACAGGTGATTAAGAGAGGGCAGAACTACTCAATTCCTACTTTTCCCCCAGTCTTCTCTTTTGAGGGCAACAGTGCTCAATATGGCAAAAACAGAACACATGATGAAGGAAGGGAGTTGCAACTTAGGATCAGCATGTGGTAGTACATAAACACCTAGTTTCTTTAAATGAAACTAAGTTGTCAGGGCCAGATGAACTATATCAAAGGGTACTAAAAGAACTCACATGTGTAATTTCTGATTCTCTGTCCATTATTATTGAGAATTCCTGGAGAACAGGTGAGGTGCCAGAAGATTAGAGGCAGGCAAATTTTGTCCCCATTTTCAAGAAGGGGAAAAAGGAGGATCATGGTAACTACTGACCCATCAGCTTGACGTCTATACCTGGAAAAGTTTTAGAAAAAAGCATCAAAAAGTCATTGAGCACTTAGAAAGGCTGTGATTACTAAGATTCAGCATGGGTTTCTCAAGAACAAGTCACTAACCTTATGTCCTTTTTTTGAGAAAGTTACTACCTTGCTGGATCAGGGGAATGCTGTAGACATAGTTTATCTTAATTTTAGTAAGGCTTTTGATAAGGTTCCACATAATATTCTTGTTGACCAATTGGTAAAATGTGGTTTGTATCCTATTACTGTTAGGTGGTTCTGTAACTGTTTGACAGATCGCACCCACAGAGTGCTTGTAAATGGTTCCTCATCCTCTTGGAGAGGAGTGACAAATGGAGTGCCTCAAGGATCTGTCCTGGGACCTGTTTTGTTCAACATTTTTATCAATGATTTGGATGAAGGAATAGAGGGAATGCTTATTAAATATGCAGATGATACTAACTTGGTAGAGGTAGTAAATACGGTAGAAGACAGAGTCAGGATACAGGATGATCTTGACAGGCTGCAAAACTGGGCTAAAACAAAATGAATTTCAGTGGGGTTAAATGTAAAGTTCTGCATGTAGGTAGAAAAAATCAAATACATAATTGTAGGATGGGGGAGAGATGTCTTGGCAGTAGTATGTACGAAAAGGATCTAGGGGTCTTAGTAGACCATACACTGAACATGAGTCAGCAGCGTGATGCAGTAGCTAAAAAGGCAAATGCGATTTTGGGCTGTATCAACAGAAGTATAGTGTCCACATCACGCGAAGTGATGGTATCACTTCACTCTGCTCTAGTTAGACCTCACCTAGAGAACTGTGTTCAGTTTGGGGTACCACAATTTAAGAAGGATATAGACAAGCTGGATCATGTCCAGAGGAGGGCAGAGAAGATGGTGAGGGGTCTGGGGACCAAATCCTATGAGGAAAGGTGGAAGGAGCTGGGTATGTTTAGCCTGGAGAGGAGCAAACTGCAAGGTGATATGATAACCATCTTCAAGTACTTGAAGGGCTGTCATATAGAGGATGCTGCGGAGTTGTTTTCTGTTGCCCCAGAAGGTTGGACCAGAACCAACAGGTTGAAATTAAATCAGTCAATCTGATTTATTGTGGCAGGAGCCAGTAAATTAAATCAAAAGTGTTTTCGGCTAAACATTAGGAAGAATTTTCTGACAGAGCAGTTCCTCACTCAGTGGAACAGGCTTCCTTGGGAGGTGGTGGGCTCTTCTTTGGAGTTGTTGTTTTTTTAAACAGAGACTAGATGGCCATCTGATTGTTTGAATTTAGGCAGATTATGAGAAGGAGGACAGGAAAGGTTGCATCAGTGCTTAGTTCTTGTGGCCCTTTCTTACATGCTCAGGGGAATGCTGATCACCACTTTGGGGTCAGGAAGCATTTTTTCTCTAGGCCAGTTTGGCTGGAGATCCTGGACATTTTTTGTCATCTTCTGGGCATAGAATAGGGGTCAGTGGGGGTGTGAGGGGGGGATGTATTTGTGAATTTCCTGGCTTATGCAGGGCAGGGGTTCGAATAGATGACCCTGGAGGTCCCTTCCAACTCTATAATTCTATGATTCTGTACCTCCCCCCCCCCACATGATGGATATGTATTCAAAAATCACTAAATCAGTGCAAAAAAGGAATTTGATGTGATCATACAAATAACTGCATCAAGATAAAATGCTATACAAGAAGAATACTGATGCAAGCATCCCATCCCGTCAAGAGCACAGCTTTCCCCCCCTCATTCATATCAATATGCAAGCGTGTCAGTTGCAGGTAAACTGAAGGACCTGAAAACTGTACATACTTTACCTCACAAATTCATTGTACAAATGTCCTTAGCAAAAAAACCCCAACAACAGGCATTCAAAAGGTGTAGATTGCCTGACGGAGCAAACCCACAGAAGAATAAAAGAACAGAACTGGTGAAACTCACTCATCTCTAGAGGGTAAAGCTGGGTCCCCAAGGGCCCAATTATATTGCAGCTGAATTTTTTTAACCCAGTGGTTCTAAGGAACCTAGAACTACTGTATACACTGACCTTAACGAATGGCTGGGGCAAAGGAGAATCTTGTTTGACAAACAAGGCTGAGCTGGATGGCATTGTCCTACTTCCTTGGGATAATATGCTACTTTAGCTGCTCCTGTACAAGTTTCTCTTGTGTGTATTGAAGAACAAGAGTATATACATTTAAGACATCATAACCAACAGCATCAAAAAAAAATCCTATTGAAAACTTTATCTGCAGGTATTCTGGGCTCAGAATTTTTGTGCTGTGTAAATTTTTTCGTCAACAAGGTATGGGGATCTCCCAGACTAATTTCATTCAAGCAAAATGTTAGATGCCACATTGCCTTTGGTGAAGATTGTGACTGATAGTGATAATCAAAGTGTTCCAAGAGTGGCTGTATAGAAGGAAGCACACAAGCCCGACTTACCAAGTGTCAGTTTTTGCAACCTGGGCTTGGAGTGAAGCAAAGAAGTCCGCCTGCTTCTGCAGCCATGTGTGCTGGCTGGCTGAAGGCTTGTGCCCGATGGTGTTTTTGAGCCAGCCTGCTGCATCATTGCTTCAGGGGCAGGAGCTGTGCTGGGAGTGATGGTGACCAGTGTTCCCTCTAAGCTGAGTTAGCGTGAGCTAGCGCACAGATTTTTAGCTTCCAGCTCGCACATTGTCGTCTTAGCTCAGGAAGGAGGGCTCCAGAGCAAACTAATTTATACAGTAGCCAAATCGCTAACTCACAATTTTAATGCCAGTAGCTCACAAAGTATTATTTTTGCTCACAAGACTTCACAGCTTAGAGGGAGCATTGATGGTGACGTGGGCATTTTGGTGGGCTCCTAGTGGGCATTTAAATCTCTGCAGCCAGGTGCCCCTTCCTGTTTTGTGGATCTTCAGTTCTCCCACCCACCCTCCCTCTTCTGGTCATAGAATGTTTTGTATTATTGTTTGTGCTTTGATTTGTCACAGCTTCGGTGGTTTGGGCATTAGGACAAATCGGGTTTGGGGGTGGGGCCTGTGTGCCCACCTTCTCTGTTTGGAGACTCCCTTAACGGGTCTTGGGGGTGGAGCCATTAGCGGCTTGCTCAGCTCGGGGGCTGTCATCCAGCTTCCCCACCAGGTGGAAAGGGAATATCTCAGCAGCCAGTGCCCATGTTGTCCTCACAACATTGCCACTGCTCGATTCCCCCCAGCAGGTGGGTGGGTGGGGGAATGGGTTTCATAGGACAACAGTTGGATTATTCGATGCTGGATCCTTTCTCATGCTACACTGATGATCTTTGATTTGTTCCCAATAAAGCTGTAGCCATTTTTCTGCCACAAAATTATCTTGTGTTGTGTTCCACATATTCTCTTCTCAATAGGCCATGGGCCCGCAAGCATTTCTGAGAAAAACAGTCGAAGAACAGAAACCTAAAGCATCTGGCATTTTGGATACTGAAAAAAAATCACACAATTCAACTAAAGTTCTATTTGATGCAATGCTGCAGCTGGAAAATATAACTACTGCTGTTTTTTCTGTAGTAGATGGATAGAAGGATACAGTTGTCACAGGCACAAGCAATACATTTTGGTGGCCAAGATCTTTGTGTGTGGGGGGAGATATTGGCCACCTCTAGGAATGATATTTGGAGCTGTGGTGGCTCAAGTGGTTAAGACGCTGAACTGCAGGCTGTGGAAGGTCAGTAGTTCAGCAGTTCGAGACCCGAGTTGCCGCATGACGGAGTGAGCTCCCATCTCTAGTTCCAGCTCCTGCCAACCTAGCAGTTTGAAAGCAAGAAATTGCAAGTAGATAAATAGGTACCACTTTGGTGGAAAGATAACAGCATTCCGTGCGCCTTGGTGTTTAGTCATGCCGGCCACATGACCATGGAAACGTCTTTGGACAGTGCTGGCTCTTCGGCTTTGAAACGGAGATGAGCACCGCAACCCTAGAGTCGGGCTTGACTGGCTTTCGAGCAAGGGAACCTTTACCTTTACCTAGGAATGATATTTAAATAAAAAGATATTGCGTGGCTGCAGGAATTTTTATGGAGTAGTTATTTGGGGTTTTGTTGCAATTATATATTTTAAATTTAAATTTATAAGTGGCTTTGAGCCACAAGGAAAGGTGGTTTATAAATATTTTAATTTAAAAGTTGCATATGAAGCAGTAATCAGTATTCTGAACTTTTAACAAAAATGTTTGAGTTTTAGTGTTTGATATGATGACAAATTCATTTTCAGGTAAGATTGGTTTCTTGAAGTGCTGCTTAATGAGTCCTTATTTATAGGCCACAGAGTCTTAGAATCCATTAGTATCCAAGCCAGGTTCTTTGCTAATGAATTTGATACAATGAACAGTGATGAGGTTACAGGAAGGGAAAACTACTGAGATATAGGAAAAAATCTGTCAGCACTAGCAGCATTAAAAGTGAGTGTATGTGACTTTCTCCAGTGAGTTAAAAACACCTTTTTTGGTAAGAGAAAGAAAAGGTCAGACGAAGATAAGGGGAATAGATTTTTCTAAAGGATATTGTGGGTTGCGGTTTATGTATTTCAAGATGGCTAATGATTTCTAGATAGGGGTTTTCTGTTTTGCTGACACACTCAGAAGTCCAACTTTCTTTCTCCAAGAGAAAGCACAAATTTTCCTCAGGATTGCAGCCCACTTCACTTTTTCTCTCATTTTGAACACTGACAGTTACAGTAGTCTTTAAGAGAGAAATTACAGCGGTGCAGGGCCCTCATTTGGCTCAGTACCCGTGTGCGTGTGTGTGTGATTTCCTCATTGCATGCTGTTTCTTTGTGCAAAATGGAGATATGTCTTCTGCCCCCCTTTTTTTTCTTTAAAGAGTTATAATAGTGTGGAGAGCCCAGTTTCAGTTTGTAAAACTGTTGGGTTGGGATGGAGAGGTAAATTTCCCCTCCATTCTCATCAGAAACGAATCAGGGCTCAAGACATCTGTACTTAAAAAGATCCAGTCATGATCCTCCCCGTGTCCTGTCTGTTTTAAGCCAGAGCTACTACAGCACAAGGTCAGGAGACATGAGGATATAACAGCATCAGAAGACCAGTCCAGTAGTAATACAAGGACCCCCACGGCTGAAAATGCATTTAATGCCACTGCAGGAGAATTCTTCCATTAGCTAAATCTGTAGTATAGAGAGAAGATTTTATTGTATTTAGCCATAGGCCATTACAAACCACAGACAGAGAAGAGCACAATAAAACACAAAAATTGTATAAAATAAGATACAGTCCAACATTATAAATCCATAAAACCGAGGTTATGAACAGTTAATTAATTCACAACATACCCACTAAAATCAGTATTAGCTAGGAGCAGCGTTGGCCCGTATTTTCCTTGCAGCCAAGGCAAATAAAGCCATTCTATGGGATACATCAGCATTGGCATCGGCTAGCAAAAATATAATCTTCTCTGATCTGTAGTATACTATTCTCCTTGTTCTTCCACAGAGTAATGAAGCTAGAAAAAGTGGATAGAACATCAATCCTCACTGGTTTTCACCACCCTGAACAACTTTGTATCATCCGCAAATTCAGGACTGTCTACTCCGCAAAGTCAGGACTGTCTACTCTGACTGGCAGCAGCTCTCCGGGGTCTCAGGCAGAGGCTTTTCACACCACCTACTAACTGATTCTTGTAATGGAGGTGCTGGGTTTTGAACCTGGGACTTTCACTGCTCCTCAGAAACCTCTACTATTATTTCTTATGAATTATCCGATATTCATGTTTCCTGTGCACATTCCCGGTATAAATATGCTTATTCAGATATCAAACCATACTGCATTCCATCCAGTATACACAACATTGCAGTCTTAACACTACCACCCCAGATATACAGCAAACAGAGGGAATCTTTCTCATAACTACAATTTCTGAACAGATAGAACTACATTATAAATTTGGGGTAACTGTAATCGTGTTCCTTCTAGAACAGGGGTGTCAAACGTATGGCCTGCAGGCTGGATCCAACCCCTGCAGTGCTCCAATCTGGCCCAGGAGCAACTGGCTTTCTGCTGTTTCCTGCTTCTTGTTCCTGCTAGCTGCTTCCTGCATCAGTGCTCTTTTTGTTTAGTCTCTCCTATTTCCTGCTTTGTAGAGGACAGAAAGAAAGCCAAGCCTCAGGGCCGGCCCGAGGTGAGGCTGCGCCCTAGGCAAGGCTGCAGGCTGCAGGTGCCAACCTCCCAATGGGGCCTGGAGACCACCCCACTGGGAACCCAGTGGGAGGCCCTGGATGGGGCGGCGGGCCCTGGATGGGGGCACCAAAGTTCGCCTCCCCCCGCCAAAAGCCAGTGCCGATCCCCGAGGCTCCCCTCCACGTCCCTCCACGTCCTTCCCGCCTGCCCGGACCCTCTCCAGCAACCCATGGCCGGCTTCAAGTTTGCACACTGGGGGGGAGGAACACAACCCTCCCCCCCAGTGCGCAAACTTGAGGCCGCTGCGTTTTCTTTCTGCCGGCGCCTTGCCCGCGGCGGGAGGAGGTAGGTGGGCGAGGGGATAAAGGGCCGTGCAGTCCCAGGGCGGAGGGCTGGCTGGCTGGCTGAGGCGCTGGCAGCAGGGCACGCTTAACTCCTGCCTGGCGGCGCCTGCAGCAGCTCCGGCGGCCTTGGCTCCCCCAGCAGGCGGCGACAAGTGCAGCCCGGGCTGGGCTCCCCTGTTCATGTGCCCGCTCTGCCGGCACCTTTCCCTGCTGGTCATGGGTCGCTGGAGAGGGTCCGGGCAGGCGGGAAGGACATGGAGGGATGCGAAGGGGAACCTCGGGGATCGGCGCTGGCTTTTTGCAGGGGGAGGTGAACTTTGGCACCCCCATCCAGGGCCCGCCGCCCAATCCAGGGCCTCCTGCTCTAGGCGAGTGCCAAGTTGGCCTAGCAGGAGAGCCGGCCCTACCAAGCCTCCCTGTCTTCGATTGGCTGAGGGCTCCTCCCCATCCTCCTCTGGAGAGGGAGAGGGAGGGGAAGAGCCAGAGAGAGGGGTGGAGAGAAATGGAGTCCTGTGGCACATATAAGAAGACCAACAAACTTTTATTCCAGGTATAAGCTTTTGTGTACAAGCACACTTCTTCAGAGGGGGGGAGGGGGGGAAGAGCCACAGACAGAAAGTCCAACATTTAAGACCAACAACATTTCATTCCAGATAAAAGATTTTGTGTGCCTGCACACTTCTTCACGGAGGGAGGGAGGGAGGAGGAAGGGGGAGAGGGGGGAGAGAGTGTGTGTCCCATGTTAAATCCAACAATGTTTTATTCCAGGTATAAGCTTTTTTGTGCCTGCACACTTCTTTGGGGGGGGGGAGGTAGGTGGGGAAAGAGCCAGAGAGAGCACACCAGAGAGTGAGTCCCATGGCACTTGGAGAGATTCCCCCTTTCCATTTCTAACAGATGGGGAGGGGGAAAGAAACCTAACAGCATAGCTTGCATTCTTTATTAGCGGAAGGGAGCAAGAATCCAGTAGCACTTTGATGACTAACAAAATTTGTAACAGTGCATGAGCTTTCATGAGTCATTGCTCACTTCTTCAGATACAGCTAGAATGTGAGTCCGTCCTTATATCTTGGAGAGTAAACTGATTTCAAATGCCAAATGACAATAGCAGGCATTGGTAATGAGAGAAGAAACCTAGGTCTCAGTCCAGTCCAGTGGAATGCATTTTCTTGAGCTTCATTATCAGTTGCAATTCAGCAGTCTCTCTTTCTAATCTCCCTTTGAAATTCCTTGCTACCACTCTGCTACTCTTAAGTCAGCAACTGAATGTCCTGGAAGGTTAGAATGTTCTCCCAATGGTTTTTGAATGTTGTGGTTTGTAATAGCAGTAGAAAGAGTAAGAGTCCAGTAGCACCTTAAAGACTAACATAATTTGTGGTAGGGTGTGTGCTTTTGTGAGTCACTGCTCACTTCTTCAGAGTTATTTCCATTTATTCTTTGCATCCTCCTAGAATGAATCCTTCTGCATCAAATTAAGACCTAGGTTTCCTGTCTCATTTCCAATGCTGGTATCTCCATGCCTACTACCCCCCCCCACAAATCACACCTAAACCAATCACGCCTGCTATTGCCATTCAGCATCTGAAATCATCTTTATAACATTTATATCTCCAGTACCTCGTGTTACATTTTGTGGTAGACATGGCCTGGCCTGGCCTGACAAAGTGACATTTATGTCAGATCTGGTCCCCATAACAAATGAGTTTGACACCTCAGCTCTGGAGGTTACCTTGTCCTCTACCATACAAGATTTTAAACAGTAGTCAGGATCTCATGGCCCGAACCATTCCCTTTTGTTCCCGTGATCTAGACTTTAAACCCCTTCCCTTGGTTCTTAAATGGTATAAAAATGGCATCAGTGTTTGACACCTCCTTGGGTTTTTTGAAAGCCTCTGTCTTGCCCTCACCTGATCCTTGTGCTTTAAAAAGCACTTTTAACTCTGAAAGGGTGCTCTCATTTCTGTAAGATAAAGGCACAAATATATATAAGAATCAAACAGATCTTTTGATTGTAATGAATGAAATAAAACCGTAACATCAGAAGTCTACATCCTACATGTTATACGGGGAAAGCATTAGGTTTGATAAATCTAATTATAGAGCTTCCATTTAGTAGCTTCTGTGATCCTCTGAGAGAATCTTTGATTTTATTTACAAAGGGGGATGGAAGAGAAAATGTTCATTAGTTCTCCATGTCTGACAAACTTTTAGAGTAAGGTTAATAAGTGTTTTGCAGAGAAACCATAAAATGTGCAATTTTTCCCCCTCAGAAGTATGTACCCAAATGTCCTAAGGAGACAATATAGATTGTATGCAAGGATATTTATTAAGCTAATTTTAGTGCAAGGAGTTAATCTGTCAGAGGCATTAAGAAGTTAACAAATGTTGGGCAAAATAGTGGCTCTTGGACAATCAAAGTCCAGATTGCAAAATTTCCAGGAACTAAAAAAAACCAAAAGTGCCTTTTAGGGAGTCATATCATAGCTACATCTATCTCATTATTGTATGTTTGGCAGACTCTCTCTTGGGTCTTAGTCACAATATGTGCTCTAACAGTGAACTTCACCTACAAACTGAAGAAGCACCATCTATTCTTGGGGGGTTATTAACTCATGAAAATAGCTCTTTACCCCCATTAGTAAACATACTATTGTTCAATAACAACAAGACTGAAAATGCTGTGGAATCCCTTACCATGTTGGGAAGGCCAATGTTGCTACTATAACCTACCTAAATACTAAATGCTGTTTTTGTTCATTCTCTTCATTAGTGCTACTTACATATTGGTTTTGAATAAGAATTTTCACTCATGTAATCCTAACAATATGCTTTGCCTGAACATCATCCATTATTAGGGAGATATTTGCTCCCTTTGGAACACCCGGAGGTATCTTCTGTGTCACAGGAAGGAACCCATCAATAATGAAATCCTGATTTTTTTGCACTGCTTTTTATATATGAACTCCCTTCCAACATACACCATAATTTAAAAATAGTGAACAAATTGTAAATTGTATGTATACTTCCAGGAACTGCAACATGCCTATTTAGTACAGAAAACTAAAATAGTATCATCTGGTAAGAGCTGTATAGGCACTCTCTTTGGGTTTGTGAAACAAGATGGAGGATTTAAAAGACTGAAGAATTTAAGTAGTTCATTATTGTTTTTCTTGTAGTCTCCAGTGAAACTGAAATTCTGAAATTTCTAGTGAAAGTAGAGCTTTTGAGGGAAGTTAGATGAAATTCCAAAATATTTGCTACGCTTCTTTCTTAAATTTATAAGACTAATTTAAACCTTTCAAGACATATCAGAGACACCATTCAAATATGAGAGTCCTAAATTAAAAGCAAAACAAGTCAGGGTCAAATAATACTAAACAGAAAGCTCTCTTATCCAGAGTTATCCCAGACAAGTATCTCAGATACATAAACATCACCCAGAGATAACCTAATCATTGCATGAAAATAAGTCATGTGAGTTTGTATGACAAATAGGCTATGAGCAACCTCTATGTACACCAGTTTTATTTGTTTCTGTTTCATTTCTTTCTCTCCTTCAGGGAGCCCACAGCAGGATACAAATATTAGGAGCATGTACATGGCCCCTTCCCTGTATCCTTACAACAACCCCCTTTGAGGCAGGCTAGGTTGACTGACTCAAGGTCACATTTCCTTCTCTCTCTCTCTCTCTCTCTCTCTCTCTCTCTCTCTCTCTCTCTCTCTCTCTCTCAGTAAAAGGGCTGCTGATTTTATAGCTGCACAGTAGCAGCACCTTGCGCACAGGCCAGCTAGCCCCATGGAATTTTGCTTCCTTGCCTTAGTGAGAATACCACAGTTTTGTACCGCATACCACAAAATCTCAAGAGTTAGCAACAGTTTATGCATTTATTTTGATTCTCTTTTATACAGTATTTGTGTGTGTGTGCATGCACACATGTGCCTGCATTCCTGGAAGTCATGGTGACTTCTGGTGACCCCTACTGTGGCTTAGATGTTTTCAGAGAGGTGGCTTGATTGCCTGCCTCTGCATTGAGAGCCCTGGTATTCCTTGGAGGTCCCTTTTCCGAGTACTTGCCAGGGTTGGTCCTGCATAGCTTCTGAGATCTGATGAGATCAGGATTGCCTGGGCTATCCAGGTCAGGGCTATTTTGATTCCGTTAATTGTGTTACTAAATGAGAAATCAAGATGCAAAGTAGTCAAATACTAAGGATACTTTCCCCCTTCCTGGTAGCTTAGGAAATTGTTTCTTCACATTCTTGTTACACCCTAATCAGTATTCTGAACTTATCTTTTAATAGATGCTGTCTGGGAACATAACCTGTATCACCATGGCACCTATAATCATCATTGCCCTTTGTGTTAGAAACCCAGCGAGGTGTAGTGGTTACACTGTCAGATCAGGATCTGGGAGACTCAAGTTTGAATCCCCACTCCACTATGGAAGCTTGCTGTGTGAATTTGGGCCAGTCACACACACTCAGCCTAACCTACCTCACAGGGTTGTTGTGAGGGTAAAGCAGAGGAGAGAATGATGTAAGCCATTTTGGGTCTCTGTTGAGGAGAAAGGTGAAGGATTAATGAAGTAAACAAACAAGTAAAAATAGATGAATTGCTTCATCTCCCCCATATTACCTCAACAGCTTTAATTCCACAATCCATAACTCCTGGGATTTTTGCTTGTTGATGAGATCCCTGCACAATCTTCTATGAATAAACCAGTTTACCATGAAATACACACATTTTATGTGAATCCTCCCAGTGTTACCAGTCATCATGCTTTGTGATGCTCTACAGTAACCTGTGTTTAAACAACAGTGTGTGTTACTCAGCTTGGGGTTGTGGGACTCAGTTGTTTCCTGTATTGGAAAATAACATGTTAAACAGTGATGGAGTGCCATGGCATAAAGGCTGGCTAAACTAAGCTGAAAGAGCAGTCATAATTATTGTCTTAAAAGCACTTGATGTAGCAATAAACACTTCACAAAGAATGTCAGATGTAATGCACTTCCATTAGCAACAATGTTACTTACGTTTCTTTAAATATGTCTTTGTCATCCAAATGCATGGGGAAGAAATAGCTTTCAGGCCAACAGTACCACTTAGGATCATTAACATTATACAAGACATTTCCAAGCAACCCAATTCAGACAAGGGTATTATTTATTCATTGGAGTGCATGCACAGACAGACAGATAGATGGGGTGGGGGAGAGGTTTGTAGAGCAAAACTCCTTTCCACTTACTGTCTGGGAATCTCTTGTACAGAATGTTCTCTTGTACAGAAACTGCAGTATTTATTGTCATTGTTTTAGTTTTAAAAATGTATATTTTGCCTTAAAGCCAAAAAAACAAGGGAACAAGACTAGTGTCACAGAAGTCCCAAATATACAAATTCCACATGGAGAAAACACCATCAAAAATTGCCAAACAATATATTAAACAATTATAAAGTTGGTGGTGTCACAACAACAACATTAATGCATACTGTAACTATAAGGCACAATATTTCCTCCTTTGTAGATAAGACATAAAGTCCATATAATCAGTGTAACTTGATAGGAGGAGTCCACATAGTCATAATATTGTCCACACAGCCTTTGCAAAGACACCCGTTCTAGACACTTAGAAGATGCTTTTCCAGGCAGGTTTCTTTAAAAAACAATTCTGTTTTTATATGTGTTTTTGAGGTTAGGCATTTGTGTAAATCTCTTTACAGTTCCACTTACACAGCCAGCAAACTGAAGAAGTCGAAGGAAATGCATCTTCTAGAACGGGCATCTTTGGAAAGGCTGTTTGAACAATATTATGACTATGTGGACTCCTCCTATCAAGTTACACTGATTACATGGACTTTATGTCTTATCTACAAAGGAGGAAATATTGTATCATATGCCTTATTATATTTACAGTATGCACTAATGTTGTTATGACGTCACCAACTTTATAATTGTTTAATATATTGTTTGGCAATTTTTGATGGTGTTTTGTCCATGTACAATTTGTATATTTGGGACTTCTTACTCAAAGCAGCTAACACAAAATCACAGAAAGGAAATACAGTAAAATATTCAGACCGCACGAAGTCCAAGCCGTACTTTCAATTAACATTCTCCATAGTTGATTATAACATTGTCAAGAAAAGTATTCAGCAATATTTAGTATCAAGTGTTCACTCTTCAACATAGGCCTATTAAAAATAGGAATTTTTAGGACCTCTTCGGCTCTTGCTCATAAAAACGTTTGAGTAGTCCAATGCTTAGGGTTGCTAGCCAACACGTGGGGCCTGGAGACCTTCCAGAATTACAGTCCCCATGGACAAAGTGGTTGCTTTAAAGGGTGGACTTATGACATTATAACCCCCACTGAGATCCCTCCCCTACCCAAACTCCACCCTCTCCAGGCTTTGCCTCCAAATCTCCAGGAATTTCCCAGCCTTGAGTTGGCGCCCTACCAATGGTATTCATGTTTAGTCAGAGATAAAGTCCACATAACTCTATGGGACTTACTCCCAATTAAGTGTGCATAAATTGCAGGCTTATTTAACCTTTTTCTCCACTGGAAAGGAAGGAAAGATAAAGACCTCTGAAGGCAGCAGAGTTTAGTGAAATGGGGGGGGAGGAGTTTGAACAAAGTGAGTTGAAGAGGGAATGGTGGGAGGAGTCTTAGAAGGGAAGAGAAGGAGGGAGAGAGAATGGATCATCTGGATTAGGGGCTGCAGAAGTAAGGAAAGGTGTAACTCTGATTAGGACATCATTTATGTAAAATTTATATAAAATCTGGAATAAGCAGCCTAATCCTAGTCTACAGGCATTTAATATAGTGGTACTTAAATTGCCCTGATGCTTTTTTCTTCAGAAACCAGAGAAAAAGTTGAGTTGAGTTAGAATTTATTTTGGTATGTCACCAGCACAAATCAGTTAAAAATATATATTTGGATACCATATTCTAGGTACACAGCCATTAAATAGGAAATAATTAGATAAAAACTTTAAAAATACAAGTATTTTAAAATGAACAGAATTTTTAGTCTTTCAAAAGTTAAGAAGTTCAAAAGGCTCAAGAATCATCTATGTCACTCCTTCATTCTTTGTGGATTTTATAGGCTGTGGCCAAGAATCTGGTGCAAGCAAGCAAGCATAACCTGGGGGTTGTAATCCAGCAAGAGCATATTACTTAATTCTGAATCCAGGAGACCCGAAAATCTCTCCAGTGTTTGAGGCTGGAGTTTCTGAAGCAGCATGCTGCATGGCAGTGTAAATGTTTAAACCGGCTTTGCTGTTCAGCAGAGCAAGGAAGTTCTGTAGGGAGGGGCCGTGGCTCAGTGGTAGAGCACCTGCTTGGCATGCAGAAGGTCTCAGGTTCAGTCCCTGGCTTCTCCGATTAAAAAAGACAGGCAGTAGGTGATGTGAAAGACCTCTACCTGAGACCCTGGAGAGCCACTGCCAGTCTGAGCAAGGGTTGCCAACCTCCAGGTGGTGGCTGGAGATCTCCTGGGATTGCAATTGATCTCCAGATGAACGAGATCACCTGGAGAAAATGGCCGTATGGAAGGTGGACTATGGCATTGAAGTCCCTCCCCTCCCCAAACCCTGCCCCCCCAATCTCCAGGTATTTCCTGGAGATTCAGAATCCTATTCTGAGTAGAAAATACTGACCTTGATGGACCAATGGTCAGATTCAGTAGAAGGGAGCTTCATGTATTCATGTGCTCATGTGAAACATGAAAGAAAAGCAGAATCAAAAGAAAGTTGAGGAAACTGAATTCGAGAGTAGGAAGCCTCTAGTCAAGGAACCAGGAAGCTTGCACAAAAGCCCCTTTTCCCTTTTATATTGAGGAAGAGAAATACAGATGTCGGTTGGTGAATGGAGTGAAGAGCAGAGAGTTGTTGTTCCTTGAGTGGGGACCAGCCCATGAGGGGGAGGGAGAAGGACAACACAGACACATATGCTGAGAAGAATTGGCCACAACTTTATTGATTACAGGTTCCTCAGGCCTCGATGCAGCACAGACTGGATACAGTGGATGCAGTTGACAGCCCAACAGCTGTCAGCAACTTCTCTTACCCACCTGTTGGGGTATCTGAGGCAGAGGGTTGGTATTAGGGCTGGAAGCAACAGAAACTGCTATTCCTTCCCATCACCATCCCCTTGTGGGCATGGCCAATGCATCAGCCCCCAGGTTGGATGTCCTGTACCTTGCCCCCCAGAGCCCTCTTTGTCAAGAGAGAGTTGCTGAATGCCAAGCACCTCTTCAGCCTGCTCATTTCATTCTGAGCTGTGTACCAAGGAGAAGCCTGTAGCTTTCAGGTCTGTGAGCCCCACCCGTCCTGTGATGGGCTGACATCTGGACTGGACTACAGGAAGCTGATGGAAACCTGACTGGCTGACAGCCAGTGCTAGGCCCAGTTGCCCAAAGATATCCATCCATCCATTCATTTTTATTGCTCATAGACCCATAAATCATAAGCAAATAGGATATAATACAAAATACAACATATATACATACAGTACATTACAATTACAGTTACAATTTCACAAAATTAAGCAATTTGGTTACCAAATATATATTAACTGCCTAAAAGAGTCAATTCATTTAATACCACCCAGGGTTAGCCCAAAGATATCCCAGTGCCCATGGCTGGAGCTGTACTTCTGCAGGGTGGGAAGCAATTGGCTTTCTCAGTCTTCCTCTGACATGATGCTTGTGAGGTAAAATTCACACATAAAATAGCCTTTACTCCTGTGAAAGGCAGCCGGCAGCCTTTCATGTATTCATGTGCTCATGTGAAACAAGAAAGAAAAGCAGAATAAAAAAAAAGTTGAGGAAACAGAATTCGAGAGTAGGAAACCTCTAGTCAAGGGACCAGGAAGCTTGTACAAAAGCCCCTTTCCCCTTTTATATTGAGGAAGAGAAATAGAGATGTCAGTTGGTGAATGGAGTGAAGAGCAGAGAGTTGTTGTTCCTTGAGTGGGGACCAGCCCATGAGGGGGAGGGAGAAGGACAACACAGACACATATGCTGAGAAGAATTGGCCACAACTTTATTGATTACAGGTTCCTCAGGCCTCGATGCAGCACAGACTGGATACAGTGGATGCAGTTGACAGCCCAACAGCTGTCAGCAACTTCTCTTACCCACCTGTTGGGGTATCTGAGGCAGAGGGTTGGTATTAGGGCTGGAAGCAACAGAAACTGCTATTCCTTCCCATCACCATCCCCTTGTGGGCATGGCCAATGCATCAGCCCCCAGGTTGGATGTCCTGTACCTTGCCCCCCAGAGCCCTCTTTGCCAAGAGAGAGTTGCTGAATGCCAAGCACCTCTTCAGCCTGCTCTTTTCAGTCTGAGCTGTGTACCAGGGAGAAGCCTGTAGCTTTCAGGTCTGTGAGCCCCACCCGTCCTGTGATGGGCTG